>NW_006408622.1:5455929-5481902 GCF_000296735.1 Chrysochloris asiatica
GGAGGAAACAGTCGCTGGAGAAGGATGTCATGCTGGGTAAAGTGAAAAATCAGAGAAAAAGAGGAAGACCCCCAACGAGATGGATCGGCCAGGTGGCATCTTTGATGGCGTCAAGTGTGGCAGCGGTAGTGAGGTTGGCCCAAGATTGGACATTGTTTCGTTCTGCTGTGCATGGGGTTGCTATGAGTCAGTTCCGACTCGATGGCACCTGACAACAACAACAACAACGAGCTTTGACATTCTGAACAAAGAGCAGAGCTGGAATGTAAACCCCAGCCTATCTGATCCTCTACCCCAAACTCATAATCACTACAGCCTATTCTTGTCTGTCCACATCAACTGCAGTTTTCTTGACTTCTTCAGCATGCATTTCTGAGAGTCTACTTGCTAGAACAAAGAAAGTTAGAAAATTTAAATCTAGAAGACATAAACCATGGTCACTGTGTTCAGCTGGCTGCAAGATCTGAGTGACTCTTTGCACATTCACCAAGCACAACTAGGACCAGGAGATTGAGAGTAGCATTGTGGTCAGAGGTAACTTTCTAACCATCCCATATATACCACCAGCCCCAAATATAATCCTGCAGAGTCTGGACGATGGGTCTCAGGCTAAGAAGTGGTCAAGAGCCAGTAGCACTGGGAGGGAGCATGACTGTTACCTCTCCCATTCGGTCGTGATAGCACAGCCCATCTAGTCTACTGGGGCTATAATTACGCTATAAAATGTGGGCAATCTGTGTAGATGCCATACTTACTAAATCAGTGGCTCAAAATTGTTTATGTAAAAGAAAAACCATCTTTGATCTCTAACAATGTAGAAAGGTAGAGGGTAGAAAAGGGTGGAATGAACCCATACATGGAAAAACATTCAATTGGAACAAAATGTGAAAGGGGCTTCTGTTTCTGATTAGGAGTCTTTGTTCCCTGGCAGTGGCCGCCCTCCACCTTGCTGGAGACTTCTGTCCAGTTTGACTTTATTTGTGGCCGCATAAGTGATTGTAAGTTAAAATGCATATTCGCCCGAGGAAAGTTGTGACTCGCGTACCGAAAGAGACACCTACTGCTTTAGCCTAAGTTGGCCTTTTTCCTCTTATAGTCGAATAGATCTTTCTTCTTTCTTTTTCTTTTTGTCACTCAAACTGTACTAGCATAAATTGTTAAGAGAGCAGTTTTAGGTAAAAGAAGAGAGAGCAAAGTGGAGGGTTTTTTTTTTTTTTTTTTCCTCCCCACAAAAGCCAACCTCAATTTATGTCAAAGAAGGTTAAAAGACCTTGGGATTAAAGCAATAAACTTGCTGCTGTCAAAGCTAAAACCCGCTAACAATTTAGTGCCGAACGCATGTTGTTCAATATCATTTCATATTATATTATGTCACAAAGAGCTGACGGTTCTGCATCACCCTGACAAGGCTGGTTTACTCTGAAGAATTCATCGACATTTTACACAGTCAAAGCTGACTTCATTTTGGTTGGATGGACGATGGGAAATATCTCTGTACTTGAGTTCAAATATTAGTCTGAAAATCTGTCTCAGATGAAAGATTCAGCAGGACATTAGTTCAGAGTTTTAAAAAATAAGTTCTTAAAAGGTAGGTATCGACTTTTCATTATTCTCATTAACAAAGTATTTAGATTAAATTTAAAAAATCAGCAGAGGTAAAGTAGGTTTTTTGGACATTTCTAAAGTAAACGGGAGTCCTGGTGTGGCATTTTGGGTTAATGTGCCAGACTGCAAATCAGTTTGAACTGCAAGGTTGGTGGTTCAAGCTCACCAGCTGCTCCTTGGAAACCCTAGACACAGGGTCACTGAGTCAGATAGGACTTGATGGCCCTTAACAACACCAAAAAAGTATATGAAAAGCAAAAAGTGGCTAAAGCATTCAGCGGCTAACTGAAAGGTCTGTGGTTCAAACGCACCAGCCACTCAGTGGAGCAATCTGTTCCCATGATGATTCCAGGCTTGGAAATCCCACAAGGCAGTTCGACTCTGCCCTATAGGGTCATAATGACTGAGAACCAATTCAAAGGCAACAGAAAAGCATGTGTATTGTTAGCCAATTCTTACAAGAAAAATAAAATCATACATGAGCATTTTCTCTGGACTATGTATGAATCGTTAAAAAGGAGAAGAAAAGAAAAAACTTGAGAGATGTTAACCATCTTATTTCTGTAATTATGTACAACCATGACTTATTTTACCATTTCTTTTCTTAGTTAAAAAAAAACAAACAAAAAACCTGCAGGTGCAGCCGGCAGTGTTTCAGGATTTCTCATGGTCAGAGGGGATGGAACAGTTGATGTGTAGAACACAGGGTCAGTGAGACAAAATATTTTTCTTGGGACATTTAAAGGGGAGAAAGTGGCTCTGAAGTTAAACATATGCTTGTACTGTAGTCTTGAGTACAAATCGGGCTGTTGTGAAGCTCAAATAGAAGAATATACTGAACCACCTAACTTGTATAAATATCTATCTGATTTGGAACGTATCTCCACTTATAAATTGAAGCCTGGAATTTTGTATAACAACATCTTAACAGGGATGATCTTTAAGTGGTGATATCAGAGGCAAAAGGTGTTTTTTATTTTTGCCATTATTAGTATATCTGGATTTTTCTAAAATGTACATGAAAATTCAGAAATTTTAAATGATCTTTCTTTAATTCAAAATTAAAAAACAAACATTAAATCTTATTATAAAAGGCATGTTGTTGTTGAGTGCCGTCAAACTGATGCTGACTCATAGTGACCCTGTATAGGGTTTCCAAGAATCGACTGGTAGTTTTGAACCGCCAACCTTTCGGTTATCAGTCCATTGCTTATCCTACAGCCAGGACTATGCTTATCCTATGCCAGGACACCAAGAGTTAAAATAAATCTTTATCCAAAACAACCTTATAATGAATGTGCTTATAAACTGTGTTCCGAGTGTTTCAGTCAGAACAAGAAATCCCTAATTGAGCAGGGTTCTAAACTCAGCGGGTTCAAACACTGGTCCCTGTAAGGGAAGGCCTGATGGCAATCAGTGCTGACATGCAGGAAAGGGAATGAATAAAATGATCCCTGATGGTGGTTTCCTATTTATGGGCCTGTGATTCTGTCCTGGATGGTTTGATTGACAAGCTCTGTGGAGGCTGACTTCCTCCCCCAAAAGATGTTGAAAGCTGTTGACAGGTGGTTAGAACCGTTTCAGATGACAGTCAGAACTGAACAGTTCCAGAGAAGGTCAGGGTGTGTGTGTGTGTGTGTGTGTGTGTGTGTGTGTGTGTGTGTTGGCTCTTCTACAGCTGGGAAAGACGAGTGTTCTCAGGTTGGTTTCCTGCTCTCTCTCGGGCCTCATGTGTACCATCTTTAGCCTTGACTTTTCTGATGGGACCTCCATGCTGGCTGTCTCCCTTCTAAGCAATGACCATAGCTTCCACCATGACTCAAAGGTGAACACTGCATAGACCACTTTCTAAACAAAAATCAAGTCTATAAAAGGTTCTGTGTGTGCAGAGGAAGCAAGGAAGAGGCCCAGTGACCAGACCCCTGCTCTGCCATATAGCTCTGAGGCCTCAATCCCTGTCTGTAAGACTGACATTTGATACACGTGTCATGTCTGCCTTGCAGGGTTGATGTGAAATCCCCATAGTTAACGGGATAAAATCCAGGATCCTTTTCCTGGCTGTAAAGACCCAATGGTTTGGCTTCTGCCTACTTCTCCATTCTATACCCCCTTACTCTTTGCACCCTCAACAGTCTCAACCATACTGACCTGGCTTCAGAATCCCCAGATTCCTTGAAGCCCTAAGCCCTTTGCAGTCCAGAAGGCTTTGCTCACTCCTCTTGCCCTGACCTTTTCACCTTTGTCATTTTAAATTCTGCTTCTTCATAGAAAAGAGCATGGACCCTTCAGTCTAAATTAGGTCTGCCGTGGCTACAAGAGGATCACCACTCTTTAAACCCATCACAAATTGATTGTGGGCGACTAGAACCGAAACTGCAAAAGGGCAGGCATCTTTGTGGCATTTCCAGCACCCAGAAGAGTATCTGCAGAAAAACACAAGAGAAGCCATCCCCAAGAGCCCAGTGGATGAGTTTCCTGAGGTGGCGATCTTCCAGAATCAAGACAAGCCAAGAAAGCAGATATTAGAACAGAATTCATTATTTTGTTACCTTAACTGTTTGATCTGTATGCTGTTCCTGTCAACAGGGTTGGAAATGACAATGTTTGTAAAGTTTCACCCAAAGTCCTTGTTGACTTTTGGTGCTGAGCATAGCACCATCAAAATTACCCCCACAATTCATCAGTAGTCCATCAGCCCTTCTGTTTTTCCCTCCAAAAGTTTGGGAGAGATTCATAAACTTGGTGTTTTCTTTTTTAAGTTTTATTTTAAGAATGACTTTCTAAGAGGTTTTTGACGTGTAAAATAACCACCTTTGCTAAATCTAATGTTCTTGTGGCTCTGACCAGAAATCAGAGACAGAGCTAAAAGAGACTTCATCCATCATTGGTCTTATAATGGGAACTAGGTCCAGAGAGTAACCAAGGTTCATGAGGACATCCTATGATGGAGCTGGGACATGGCCAGGTCCCTGGACTCCCACTCCATGAATCCCATTACACTTGTCTTTAGGCTGTTCCACATCTAGTCCTGGTGTGGCTGTGGGTTAATATGCTGAACAGCAAAGTCATTTGAACTGCAAGATCGGTTGTTCAAGCTCACTAGTCATTCCTCAGAAACCCTATACAGGGTCGCTATGGATCAGAACTGACTCGACAGCATTAACAACAATAGCACCTAGTTTAGAGTCCTGCTGTGGCACTGTAGGGTAAGTACTGGACTGCAAGGTCAGCTTGAACTGCAAGGTTGGTGGCTCAAACCCACCAGCCACTCCTTGGAAACCCTATTCATAGTCACTGTAAATCAGAACCAACTGGAAGTCACTTAACAACAACATACCTAGTTTACAGGTGGGTCATGTGGCCTACACAGATTCAAGCCAACCCGCACTTCAGAGTTCTCTGTCCATAGTCATTACTTTAGGATTAGACATATGACCCCTTCACAGTCTATGAAATGACAACTGCGGCAAGTATTTTGTGAAGATGCTGATAGAGATAGGGACTGATCTGATAACATCGTCCCAGCCCTGAGAAAGAGGACCAGGAGGCAACATGACTTCCTACCATTTGAGTTAGGATTGTTGATGCATTCTATGTTATGCTGGGTTTCTGTCCCCTGCCCAGAAAGAGTCTTAATGAATGGATTCCACCTGTCCTCATCCCCTGCTTCTGCACCTCCTCTCCAGGACTGGGATGCAGCGTGCAAAGGACTCTCTACTAGCATGACATCATCCTTCAGACCTGAGTGTCTGGCAGTCTGCTGTGGTCCTGCTGCTCCTCCTTCATGCACTGACAGCCATTCAACTCTTTGTGGCCACCTGTGTCTCTTAGCTAGGGTGGTGTGGCCTATTGGGTAGATTAGCTCTCCCACCTTTGGACGTGGCCTGTGTGTCTCTCCCTGCCTCAACGCTTTGGCACCATCACATATTCAGTAGGATCCTGGGACCTAGGGACAGTGTCTAGTCCCTCAGCTGAGCCCTCTGGAGCTGCTTTTCTTCACAGAGGAGAAGGACCGCTGACCCCATGGCTGTCCTTCCTGAGGTGTCACTTCATCAAAGTAGGAGCCTGCAGACACTGTCTTGGATGGTTTAAAGGATGATGCAGACACTTGCCAGTGTTGTCAGAGCCCCCTCCCCACCACTGTGAAGCAAGGCTTTTATTCTCCCAGCAACAGCCACCTGACAACGCTGCTGGAGGCTTTCCAACCACTTAACACAGTTTTTCAATTTCCACTACTTATGCGCATACATCTCCATCCCTGTGAATGGATTGCTACAGGAACCCTCCTCTCCAAAATTCTGATGGACGGCATTTTTACCCCAGAATGATCCCTAAGTTAAAGTGGTATTCACCAATATTCATTATGTGGTAATGACATAGAGAGCCAGATCAAAAATTCATGGCCAGCACACTGCAACCTTCTCCTGCTGAAACACGTGTTGAACGAATAGCTGAGCAAATGAGTTCATGTATGTATACACATACAGCACATGTCCATGTGCTGGGAGTACACACCTGCCCACAAGCTCACGCAGACACATTTCTGCAGACTCGGTATAATGGCACTGCCGTAATTAACCATTCCAGGGGCAGGCCTTACGTACATGACAGGGTTTCTCAGCCAAGAGATAAGTCAATGTGGATTTAGAGGAAGAGCGACTTAACTACAGAAGATTCAGTTTCTTCCATCCTACCAACAGCTAGGAGTTAATCCATCGATTCCAAGGCTCATTCCAACAGCAACGCAAAACTCAGAGAAAACAAATGTAACCTCCGAATGTCTGCTTTCTCCTGCTGAGAGATAAAGGGTGAGGCCAGCTGGGTCTTCAGACCAAGTCCAGACTGAGCCATGAGCTGCCCAGTGTCTTTCTCCTAGTGTTATAAGTTGTGTCTTAATGACCAAAAGTGCACTTGTTGAAATCCAAAGTTATCTTACCAGTTACAACAGAATTCCTCATTCCCAGAGAGAACAAGCAATTTTTTCACAAAGCCCCCATCCCCTCTCCTTATATCACTGGGCCCCTCTTCTGCCCTGTGTAACTTCCCACATCAAGTCAGTCCCCATGACAATCCAGAGATATAGTTGTCTTTTCTGTTTTTCCTACCCTCGTTAACAACATGCGATATACAAATGGGTCAAACTTGCTTATTGGAAATGAAGAGGACTGCAGATATTTGCTAATGAAGATCAAGGGCTATACAGTCTTCCGTATGGATTGCACATCAATGTAAAGAAAACAAAAATTCTCACCACTGGACCAATAAAAAACACCATGATAAATGGAGAAAAGACTGAAGTTGTCAAAGACTTCATTTTGCTTGGATCCATAATCAACATTCAAGAAATCAGACAACACATTGCTTTAAGCAAATTTTCTGTACAAGACCTCTTTAACATGCTAAAGAGCAAAGATATCACTTTAAGGACTAAGGTGCTTTTGATCCAAGCCATGGTATTTTCAGTCACCGGATATGCTGTGAAAGTTGGAAAATGAATAAAGAAGACCGTAGAGGAATCAATGCGTTTGATTCTTGGAAAATACTGAAAGTACCTAGACTGCCAGAAGAATCAACGAATCTGCGTTTGAAGTAGTGCAGTCAGAATGCTCCTTAGAGGCCAGGATAGTGTGAGAGTTTGCACTCATGCTTGGATATGTTATCAGGAGGGACCAGACCCTGGAAAAGGACATCATTCTTGGTCCAATGGAGTGTTGGCAAAAAGGGGGAGATTCCAAAGAGATGATTGACACAGGGGCAGTAGCAATGGGCCCAAACACAACAATTGTGAGGATGGGGCCATGTTTCAATCTGTTGTCAGGAGGTCGATATAAGTAGGCACGACTCAACAGTACTTAGCAACAACAACACTTAACAGCTAACGACAATAACAGCTAACAACAAGCATCCTTACCCTGCAAATCTAATTGTATTTGCTCAATGTATTGTCTAGGAACTCTGATACAATGGTAAATAGAAGTGGACATGGAGGCAGCCATGAAGCCTTGACCATACTTCATATGGTCCATACTTCACATGGACCATAATTCATCTTCACTTGTTATCTGAGTCACCATTAAGGTCCATAGTAAGAACACAAAATACATTATTAGAATGCTATGAAACATTGGTTTTAATTTATATATACATATAAACATACATATATGAAGAGTGTGGTGGCTCTGAAGAATAAACACTGGGCTGCAAATCACAAGGTTAGTGGTTCAAGCCCACCGGCAGCTCCTCAAAAATATGCAGCCTTTGGAAACCCTATACAGGGTTGCTATGTGTCAGAATCAATTCAATGACACTTAAGAAACACACACACACATATATAGTTGTTGTTAAGTGCTGTCAAGTTAATTCTGACTCATAGTGACCCTGTATAGGGTTTCCAAGGAGGGATGGTGAGTTTGAAATGCCAACCTTACAGTTCAAACCAACCCTGTAGTCCAGTGCTTTGTCCTACAGTGACACACCAGGACTCCATAAATAATATATATATATTTCAAGTTTTCTAGAAAAAAAATGAAATATACATACGTTTCATTTTTCATTTACCTTTTGGTCTACAACAAAAAGAAGGCAAAATGACCACTTTTCCTCTTCATAAATCTCCGGACCCTATTTGTTCCTTGGGAATACTCTTAGCTGGTTATTCAAAGACTGACTGGCTGGCCTTCCTCGCTTTGGTTTGTGACCATGGCTGCTGTCTTTCAAGTTTCCTCACTCCACATCGAGTGCAGTTTCTCCAAAGACTTTGAGTTATTTATTATGAGGAAACAGAATGCTGAAAACCAGAACTATTTCTTTATAAATAGGATACTAGACATATCTGAAGTCATATCTGGGGTGGTGTCGTGGGTTAATGCACTGGACTGCAAAGTTGGTTTGAACTGTAAGGTTGGTGGTTCAAGCTCACCATCTGCTCCTTGGAAACCCTCTACAGGGTCGCTATGGGTCAGAACTGACTCAACAGCACTTAATAATAACAAGGCATGTATCTACCTCCCTCCACCTTCTGAACTATTCCTTGACGAAGCTTTTCACCAACCCCCTTTGGTGCCTCTGGGCTGTGTGATTGGGTTTTAGAGTGGGACGATAGAGGATGAGCACAGAGGGATGAGTGACAATGGTCAGTTTTTCTTAGTCTAATACCTTCCTGAGGTTTCGTCTGTTAAGGTACAAGAGAAGAACAGGGAAAGACCCCAAATCTGACAAGCACACATTCCACTTCATCAAGGAGATGCTAACCGGCACCTGTTCTATGGCTACTGCACCCTCTACTTGAAGGGCCATCCCACCCTAGAGCTAGAGGCAGCCAGTCGGTTCTCTACCCTGTCCTTTCAAGGGGCTATTAGAGGCAAAACATTGCTCTTTCGGATTCCAAAAGTACTGAAGATCCAGTTGAGGGCATGTAATAACAGTTCCAATTACAGGGCACTGTCTTACTCCTCAACTCAGAGATTTTGAAACACAGGTATGGAAACAACCCACTACAAAGTTTGAACTGCAACGTCAGTGGTTCAAATTCACCAGTTGCATCTCAGAAACCCTATACAGGGGTCGCTATGAGTTTGGAACCAACTAGACGGCCCTTAACAAAAACAATGTCATTCTGCCGGTCCCTCCTGCTAATATGTCTGAAGAATGAGAAACGAAGTCTTACCATCCTAGCTTTGAAGGAACATTCTGGCTGTACTTCTTTCAACACAAATTTGTTCTTTTGGTGGTCTTTCAATATTCTTCTCAAACACCATGACTCAAATGCATCAATTCTTCTACTGTCTTCCTTATTCACGATTCAACTTTCACAGGTTTTTTGAAGACCTGCTTGGGTCTGGCATACCTTAATCCTCATACTGATGTTTTTGCTCTTGAACACTATAAAGAAGTCGTCTGCAGCAGATTTGCCTAATACAATATGCCATTGTATTTATTGACTGCTACTTCCACGAGTGTTAATAGTGGATATAAGCAAAATGAAGTCTTGACAACTTCAATCACTTCTCTGTTTATCATGATTTTATTTATGGGTCCAGTTGTGAGGAGTTTTCCTTTCTTTACACTGAAGTGCAATCCATATTGAAGACTGTGGTCTTTGATCTTCATCAGTATGTATTTTATGTTCTCTTCACGTCCGTCAAGCAAGGTGTGGCATCTGCAGTACCTGTGTATCTCAGAAGTTGTTATAGAATCTTCTTCCAAATCCAATGCCACGTTCTTTTTCATATCATCCAGCTTCTCGGATTATATGCTCAGCATACAGAATGAGTAAGTATGGTGAAAGAATACAACCCTGGCACATACCTTTCCTAATTACAAACCATCTTTTCCCATAGATGTAGTCCATTTGATCCCTGTGTATTCCATGTGGTAAGGTCCATGTGTACTGTTGTTGTTGTTAAGTGCCACCGAGTCTGTTCCGACTCATAGCAACCCTGTATAGGGTTTCTGAGGAGCAGCTGGTGAGCTTGAACTACTGTCCCTGTGGTACACAATGACCTTTCAGTCCAGTGTTTTATCCTTCGGTGCCACACTGGCACTCCCCCAGTATAGTAGCCTTTTGTTGTTGTTATTGTTGAGTGCTGTCACATCAGTTCTGTCCCATAGCAATTCTATAAAGGTTTCTAAGGAGTGGCTGGTGAGGTTGAACTGCCAACTTTGTGGTTCAAACCGACTTTGTTGTCCAGTGCCTTAACCCACAGCACCACACCAGGACTCCTAGCAGCCTTTTATGGTGTTTTAAAAAGCTAAAGAGCTTTTTAATGAACAAGTCATTGCTCTTTCAACGTTCCAACATGCAATGTCCAGCATCCTTTTTACAATGTCCAGCATCCTTTATAACCAAGCCCATATTTTCCAAGTACTGACCCTTCCTCTTTGAATTTCCAACTTTGAATTTCCAATCACCAGTAATATTCATATGTCATGATGACATGCTTGATCAATTTCGGATTGAAGAAGTTGGTAGAATTCTTCAATTTCATAATCAAGGTTTTAGTGGTTGGTGTGTACATTTGAATAATAGTGGCATTAATTAGTCTTCCTTGTAGGTGTATGGATGTTATCCTAGCACACACAGCACTTATTTCAAGGTAGATCTTAAAATGCTCTTTTTGACAATAAATGTGACTCTATACCTCTTGAATTTAGTAAAACCATATGATTGTCAGATGCAAAATGCCTAATACCAGTTCATTTCAGCTCACTAATACCTAGGATATCAACTTTTAGGTATGTCATTTCATTTTTGAGATCTTCCAATTTTCCTAAGTTGATACTTGGTACAATCCATGTTCTGATTATTTATGGATGTTTGCAGTTGTTTCTCCTTATTTTTAATTGTGCCCCAAGAGCATATGAAGGTCCCAAAAGCTTTGCTGCATTTGTGTCATCACAGTCAACTCTACTTTGAGAGGTCATCTCTTCCCCAATCATATTTTAAGTGACTTCCAATATGAGGGTCTCTGGCACTGTATCTGACAATGTCTGCTGCTATATTCATACACACGATTCAGAAGTAGCCTACCTCTCCTTCTTCCTAGTCCAGAAGCTCTAATGAAACCTGCTGGTGTTTAAAATATCAGTGGCATAGCTTCCAACATCACAGCAACACCCAAGCCACCACAGTACAACAAACTGAAAAGCAAGTGTTAGCTAGGTTAAATATGCCCCCACCCCCAAAAAGACATGTTAAAACTCTAACCCTTGTTATCTACAAATGAGATCTTAGTTTAAAAGGGGCTTTGCTGATGTAATCAAGCTAGGATAGCATCATTAAGTCTACTCTTATAGGGATTGGTGACTTGATTTTGGATTTCTGTCCTTCCAAACTGTAAGAGATATCTAATTTATCACAACTTTCTTAAAATATTAATATACTACATTTTTTAAATGGCAGGTTGCACTAGGGTGACCAAAATACACAGGATACCCTGACAGATTTTAATTTTAGATGAATAATAAATACTTCTTTAGTGTAAATATATCCCAAATGTGTTTTTTTAATCTTAAATTTTTATCTAAATTGAACCTTCCATTTTATTTTTTTTTCCCTAAATTTGGTAACCCTAAATTGGGAAAAGTATCCTCTTAAGGCTTGGGCTGGTATACAAAACAGAGAGTTTGGACAGTTTCTGCTTTGTATACCACCAGCACCTTGCCCCGTCCCTACAAGTGGAGGCACAGCCCTTGAAAGCAGATGGAGAGCACAAGAAGAAAAGAGCTATTGGATTGGTACTGTAACCTGTAGGAGACTGAAGGCCGCATACTAGGGAAGGAAGAGACTGCCTACAGAGACAATATCAAGTGAACAAGGATTCCTTCAAAAACATCCAGTTCATCAGCAGTAGCATTGACCCATTGGGCCTGGACACCAAAGCTCAAGGAAAAGTCTGGATCATCAAGTTGCCAAGGAACAATGGGAAAAACACTAATTCATAATTTAAAGAATAAAATTTGGTGTAATCTGTCTTTCTAATCCCAGAAACTGACACTTATACAAAAAAAGGCTAATACTCTGTCTGACAAATTATATATATATATGTTTTTTATTTTATTTATTTATTTTGTCTAACCCACTAATTATTTCACTTGTATGAAATCCCTCTATTATTTTCACTGCTGGAAAATCACAGGGTGGTGAGTGCTTCTGGTACCTGTCACAGACAAGACGTAAACAGTGCAATTCAATAAAACCTCCTATAGCAAAGTGTGCACAAGAATGGCTTGCAGGGCTCTACCTGAAAACAAAACATCAAAGCAAAAGACGTTAACCAAAGGTAGCCTGCAAGGAGAAACATGGCAAGTGAGTGTGAAGACTGAATTTCTAATATCCCTGGACAACAGATTTCACAAATAAGGGAGAGAAGTGAGGAAAGGTTTTGGAGAGCAGGTTGACAATTAGCTGTCAAGATCTGACGAAGACTAGCTCTTCTCCTAATGCCTTGGTTTATAGGCTGGGAAGCTCACTCAAATTGCCAACAGTCCTGTGCATCTGGTTAGCACTTTACAGTTTACAGATATTTATACATTCATTGGCTCAACTCATCTTTCCTTAAAATCCATGAAACGGGATGAAACTCTAATGTTCTTTAGGAACGGTCTTTTGGAAAGTTTTGTGCATTGACTGAGATTACTAAGTGACCAAAAATGAAGGACTAGCTCATGAAGCTAAGATCTGATTGGGGAGATGCCCATTTATCAAACCACCACAAAGATAAATGAAAGAATTTATAACAGTTATTGGATTTAGGAACAAAGAGGTGGTAGTGACCTAGTGATGTTGTGTTGGTGAAGTGATGTGGGCAGAAGCCAATGACATAAACTTTACTGTGAAGGGAGATGAAGCTCTGGAGAAAATGATCATGGTTCATTCTTTACAAAAGCAGAGCTCATTCTTCCCACCAGTTTGTCTGGAGCAGAAAGAAGAACTACAGAGTAACAGCTGGAGGGGAATGCTGAATTCAGAAGGTGAGTTTACTGGCTTGCTTACTTGTTTCTTTGTTTGTAGATGGGAATGTAAATGTATAGATATATAGAGCTGTTGGATGAGGACTGAGTCAATTGTTAGTGTTGCGTTCTTGAAACTGTAGGAATATGTGAGATCGAAAGCTCAGGTGTTATGGGAGAAAGAATTCATCTTTGAGAAGAGGCAGAGCATCCTAAGTACAACAGCAGAAGAGAGAGGTGGGAGATGATCAGGGCAGGGCTGGCACTATGTTTCATTGCTGTGTGAAGTCTTCTATATAAAGGCGGAGGAAGGGGATGGGTAAGTGAAACATTTGAAAGAAGCAAGTATATTTTGAAACAAGCCTCTAAAAGCAGGAAAGCAAGTTAATCCAAGAAACTTAGTATAAGAGCCTTTTAGGTTGGCGTGGAACACTGTTGGTCACATGGTTAAATGTGGCAATCTGCTTCCATAAGGATTTGCAGCCTAGAAAACCCAGTAGAGCATTTCTACTGTCTTGTAGGCTCACTATGTTGTAAGAGTGGTCTCAACCACTATATGTTTGGGTTTGAGTTTTAAGTTGGTCATTGATTAAGACCAGAAATATACAAGTTTGGGACCCAAGAGTGGGATGGTTGAATCAGGTCAGCCTCCATCTATTCACCCAAAGAAGAGGTATAAGCTCATTCCTAGGTCAGGTCAACCTTATAAATCTAAATAAGATGCCAGTGTTGTAAATGGTTACACATAGCTCTTCTGTCTCCCTCACTATTGTACACAGTTTTGAGAACATGTCTTCTCTGTCAGTTGTCCTGTCCCTCTTCTACTATTTGCCCTCCCAAGTCTAGACAGAGAGCACTTTAGTAACATTCAAAAAAAAAAAAAAAAGTCAAAATTGCAAAAGCATTGGGAAAAACTATTCAATGTAAAAAAAACAACAACAACAACTGAATATGTAAATAACTTATGCATCATTGTTATTAAGTGCCATCAAGTCGATTCCAACCCATAGTGACCCTGTATAGGGTTTCCAAAGAGCAGCTAGTGAGCTTGAACCACCGATCTTGCAGTTCAAAGGACTTTGCAGTCTGACGCATTAACCCACAGTGCCACACCAGGACTCTGTATCAGTAGGGATGTCTAATCTGGATGCTGATTTTTTGTTGTTTTGTGTGCTGTTTTTTGCTGTTTTGTTTTTAAATTGCATTTATCCATTTCTCATATTTGCTCATAAAATGAGCAAGGAGGTGGACATTATTAGCTTCATTTTCAGTCCAGCGGACACTCAGTTGAAGGTCAGAAAGTGAGTGTTTTTTAGAACTAACAGGTCCCAGGACATAGAAAGAGCTTGTTCCATCGGTGGCCCCAAACAAAAACTTGAGACTGCCTAATATGGATCAATCATCTTCAGAGTTGATAATAGACAATGAATCTCCAGACTCAGTTTATGACTGCAGAACATAGTTTTCAAATTTCCTGGATTATTCTCATCACAATCTCGCCTGGCCGCAACCAAAACTGAGGGGTGAAAGGTGTATTCCATACTATCTAATAGCACCTTTGGCAGCTGCCACACATCCTGCAAAGGGGAAAACTGCTTGGATTGCATTGGTCTAAAGTTGTTTTCTTCATCTAATACTTTGGGGATCACTGTGATGAATCAAGATTCTGCCTAGAAAAAGGGCATTATGCTGGATGTGGAGTGGCCAGAACCATACAGTCAGTGCCTAGTCACAGTCTATGAATCTAAAACTAATCTCAGAGAGCCTGAGGCTACTCAGAGTAATCCAGTAGATGCATCATTTTTATCATTTTTCTGTAAACTTTGAGCTAAGCACACTGTCCACACAAGATTCCCTATGCATTTCTTCTGTGTACTAATGATTTGCCAACATTAACAAAAAATATATATACCCAACTAACTATTCAACTGAACTTCTCTCTGGCAATTCTATGGACTTAAAAAAAAAAAAAAAAAATGCCACCATCAGACAAGAAACAAAATGCCAAGGATCTTACAGGGCTATTTTTCAGAAATGATTTAGAAGGAAGGTATCCACTTGGAAACTGGGATTGTTGACAACTGATTTGGGAAACCATGTCTTGTTTATCTTCAAAAGAGCTAATTTTTTGTCAGCATGAATCCAGGAATACATATCATGCTTTGGAAGATGTAGTTGAATTTCAGAGAGAAATTAGTTACATGCTTTCTAAGCTAGGATATGGCTGAGTCTATTTCATTTCTTAAATGTCTTCGGAATATCAAGAGGATCCATTAAACTAAAGGACCTGTATTAATGCAACATTAGAGAACTTGATTAGAGCCCAGCACTCAGGAAAATCATTTTCAGCTTCACACATGCTACATTGCACATGTAATATGTTGTGTTTGATGTTATTTGTCATTTATTAAATGTATATGCTAATATGAAGTGTTCCATTTCTTAACTATGGGATGTTAAAAAACTTCAATCTCATTTCACACTCGTACCCAAGAGATCTGATTTCCTTAGTTAGCACCTTCTATGAGCTAAGGCAGAGAGTCAAAAGACCAGTCCTTCAAATCTTATTGTGCTCAGGTATTAGGCTATGAAATATTTCAGAAAGATCATAATTAAACCAGACATAATCTCTTCCCTCCAGAGGCTTACAGTTTAGAAGGGAGAAAAAGACACACAAAACTAATGAAATACAATATGCCAAATGTATTGTGATTGGCACAACAAATACATCAAGAAATGCAAGAGTGAAAAGAGGTTCATGTTGATGGGGATTTGGAGAAGACCTCCAGATGGGCAGCATCTATGCTGGGCATATGAACTAGTGATCTTATCGAGAAGGAATGAATAATCATTAACATTGCTTAAAAGCAAAAGATTGTCATAGATGACTTCTGAACTTCATGTCACTTCAGGCACCAACTTGACAGTTATCAGAATACCTATATGAGTGACTGATTCTTCTGTATGAAAAATTTGCAATGGGCATAAAGTAAAATATGTTTCATGACTTCAGAATTCCCTCACCCACATGGAGAATAATATTATAGAGTCAGTGAATAGAGTAAGAGAGATCCACAGAGATGCTTTCTTTGAAAAGAGTTGAGATCCTAGACATCATTACACCTATCACCCTGCCCCACTATGTTAACCTAAAAGTAAACAGACAAGTCATGGGTCTGTTGTTGTTTCCATCCAGGGGCAGGAAAAAATGATCCCTACTGAATAAAATTTAATGGAATGGTACAAAAACCAAAGCTAACCCAATGCCGTTGAGTTGATTCCCAACTCATAGTGATCCAAAGCTTCAAATCTTTACAGAAACTGAAAGCCACATCTTTCTCTTGTGTAGAGCCTGGTAGGTTCTAACCACTGACCTTTTTGGTAAGCAGTCGGGACTTAGGCCACTCCTCCAATGGGATGGTCATTAGCAAAAAATAAGCATCCCTTTAATTGTGCCACAAGTCTTTTTTATTGAACAAACCATTTATATAAAATGATATCAGGCTGTTGTTGATATCAATGATATCAAGTTGTTGACATTTAAAACTGTAATGCAAAATTCTATGATATGGTTTATTGAACTAATTCTCTATTGTTGTTGTTAAGTGTCATCAAGTTGGTTCGGACTCACAGCGACCCTGAATAGGGTGTCCAAAGCCACCTTGCGGTTCCAATAGACCTTATGGTCTACAGCATATCTGTTTGGCTGTTGTTTTCTTTTGACTCTTTACAATGTTTCAATGAATATGGTTATGTCTTCTTATGCTGATTAAATTTTTTTTAAAGCTTCTCCATTGTAAATCCTGAGAAGTACAATAATAAGAAAAAATCAACTATTTCATCCTCCAATTTGGTAAAAATTCTTTGTACATATCCTATGGTGTTTTTTTTTTTTATTTCTTTTGTATTTCATGAATTTTCTTATTGATTTATAAAAGTTCACATAAAATTTTGAAAGCTATTCTGTGCTATACGAGAGAAAGTAAAAAAAAAAAAATTGGTATAAAATCATAGATATCTTTATTAAGCAAAACTATCAAAATGTAAAGTTGTTATTTTTCTACATACCATCCATCTAGATCTATACACATCTGAAAGCCATGTATAGCCATCTCTAGCCCTTTACTGAAGAATTCTATACTCTCCCATTTATATCACATTAAAACCATTTAGACACTCTTGAAGGACTCAAATTGCATTCCTTTTAAATGCTCTTTGAGTTTTATTGAAGAAAAAGAAGTTTAAAGGAGTCGGAGCAGAGCTCGAGGGTGATTGTGGTAAGGTTTGCCAATTAAGTTCCCTTAGATAGCCCTTGCCACCCTCAAAGAATGAACCTCATTACTGTTGTAGAAAGACTTTGTGGGCCCCACTTAAGCTGGCTTTTTTCTCACTAATGTAGTTTTCCATTTTCTTGAAACTTCTTTATAAGTCCCCATAAACATCCTGTGTCCATCAAGAAATTCAATCAAGATTTTCCATTTTGGAAAGAAAAAAATTAAATTGCCTTAACTTTCTGAGATGTTGTCCTTTCTGTATTGAGTTTCACTGACTGAACAGATTCCCTCAGAAGCCAGTTTTGATTGAACCCTGTTTGGAAGGCACACTAGTGAGACTAAGGCCAGTATATTACTGAGCGAACTTGTCTGCAGACATCCACTCATCAGAGACATGTTTAAACATGTTTTGTGTAGAATAAACCTTTGAATGTGTGAAGTTGTTGTTAAGTGCCATCAAGTCAGTTCCAACAACCCATAGAGACCCTGTATAGGGTTCCTGAGGACTGACTGGTGAGCTTGAACCACCAACCTTGCGGTTCAAACCGGCTTTGTAAGTCAGCACATTAACCCACAGTGCCACACCAGGTCTCTGAATGCATGAACTGGAGCCCAAAAAGAGTAATACTTTTTGGCTTACCCTTATATGATGCAAATATTTTCTCCCTGTGATACCATTAACTTTCAGTGTTTCCTAATTACAAGATTTTTTTTTTAAAAAAAGGAATGGCAATTTCATGTTTATCCATCTCAACTGTTCGGTTTTTTGTTGGGGTGGTGAAGTGTCTTTGAGTCAGTTCCAACTTGTAGCAACCCTGTATAGGGTTTCCAAGGAGCAATTGGTGGGTTTGAAACACCAATCTTGTGGTTCACAGTCCAGTGCTTGTCCTACACCGCTTATTAAAATCAATTCTACAATTCCTTTCTCTTTCTCTCTATTTTTCTGCACATGAGGAGGTTGTTAATATATCTTGAATTCATTTTGTGGATTTTAAACAAGAGTTGATCTTTGAAATTCTTAGTTCACTCATCCATCTATTTGTTTATTGTTCTGCAACATCAAATTTCTTCAATGATTATTAATGTTGTTGTTAAGTGCCATTGAGAGGGTTCTGGTCCATAGCAACCCTCTATAGGGTTTACAAGGAGCGGCTGATGAGCTTGAACCGTCAATCTGTGTTTCAAACCAACTTTGCAGTCCAGTGCACTAACCCACCGCAAAATTCTGACTCATGGGGACCCTATAATGGTGGTGGTGGTTGGTGGTTATGTGCCATGGAGTCGGTTCTGACTCATAGTAACCCTTGCAGGGTTTCCGAGGCTATAAATCTTTATGGGAGCAGAAAGCCTTATCTTTCTCCCACAGAACAGCTGGTAGTTTCAAACTGCTGATTGTGAGGTTAGCAGCCTGACTCATAACTACTACGTGACCAGAGTTCCTTGGACCCCATAATAGAAAGGTCTTATTCACTGTCCAATTGAAAAGACTATGGCTTGAGTCAGGTATACCTGAGTCCTTAGATCTGAGCTAAAAGTCCCCACCTTCTTTAAGGCTTTGCTGTGAAGGTTAAGTGGGGAGGAAAGTGGGCATAGGAGATTGGATGGTAGGGTAGTGTGGAGGGGGAAACAGAGTTGAAAGCAGAAAGAACTGTTGCCAAGGGAAGTGATAGGGATCGTCCCCTCTGCTCCCCTGATTGGCCACCATGCAGCCTTCTTTAGTGCCTGTGGACATTCTGAGAAGGTCCTGAAGGCATTTCAATTGACCTGAAGCCGTCTTACTTCCTTCAAGACTGAGTGTGCTGGAAGCTGTCTCTGTGACCCAGCAAAGGAGTAAACGTCCTGCCTGTAGCTGCCCAAGGCTTTCTCTGTGGCCACAGGATGACACTCAATATGGCACCTCTGGAAGGAGCACTGTGAGGTGAGTAGATCAGGGACAATCAGTGTGCTTGGTGGATGAGCTGGAGAGCTTGCAGTGTTCTGGAATACTAACTAGTCCCTTTGAATCCTACACTCACTTTCCTTTGGGGCCGATGTCCCTGAGAATCTGGGCCTAAGATGACCTTCTTGTCAACCACTGTGAAGCAGCTTGTGGTGCTCTGATCGCTGCTGAATCAAAGCTACCAGCCTGTCTGGAGGAGAAAGAGGAGACTTTCTGCTCCTGTAAAGATTTACAGCCTTGGAAACCCTGTGCAGGGTCACTATAAGTCGGAAACGACTCCAGAGCACATAACCAACCAATGTTCGAGGACATCAGGCTGTTAAATGACATCAGGATGTTTGGTTGCGTCATGACAATGACGTCATGACGTCTGGTGGCGTTCAGTGGTGCCCTGTCATTCAATGATGTCATTACGTTCAATGGCTTCTGGCCGTTCAAAGACGTCATGACGTTCGAAGACATTTGATTACGCCCTGAATTTCAATGACATCAAGACGTCCAATGACGTCATGACGTCAAATTACGGTAAACTATTCAATGACATCATGACTTTCATTATTAGTGTCTTAGGCTGGGTTCTCTAGAGAAACATTTGATGACGTCTCCACGTCGATGGCTTCCTGACACTCAATTCAAGACATTCGAGGACTTCTGATGTTCAATGACACCATTGCTTCCTGACATTTATTGACATTGTGACGTTTGATGATTTCATGACATTAAACGATGTCAAGATGTTAAATGATGGCACAACATTCAAGGACATCAAGCTGTTCACTGGCTCACTGACGTTCAATGACGTCATGACATTCAATGACGTCAACACGTTTGACAGCTTCCTGACATTCAGTGATGTCGTGACGTTCAATGACGTCATGACATTCATCAGCATTTGATGGTGTCAAGACATTTGATGACATCACGATGTTCAATGACGTTGGGACTGTAAATTGCAGCCTGACGTTGAATGACATTATGACATCCAATGACATCATGACATTCAACGACGTTTGATACTGTCAGGACGTTCAATGAAGTCATGACATCAAATGACATCATGATGTTCAATGGCTACCTGACGTTCAATGGTGCCATGATGTTCAATGATGTCATGATGTTCGATGACGTTCTGTGACGTCCTGTCGTTCAGTGACATCATGTCGTTCAGTGTCGTCATGATGTTCAATTTTGTCGTGACGTCCAATGGCTTCCTGGCTTTCAGTGATGTCATGACGTTCAATGATTTCATGGCAATGCAATGACGTCACAGTCACGTAATGACATTCAATGCTTTCCTGACATTCAATGGCTTCTAGACGTTCAATGACATCGTGACGTTGGATACCATTGTGATATTCAAAAACGTCGTTGTGTTTGCTGATGTCATGGCGCTTCATGACATCAAGGCATTCAATGGCTTCCTGCAGTTCAGTGGCGTCATGACGTTCAGTGACTTCGTGGCATCATGGAACGTTACGACATTAATGACATCATGACGTTCGATCACGTAGTCACATTTGATAATGTTGAATGGTGTTCAATGACGTTTAATGGTGTCTTGAATGTCAATAACGTCAAGACATCCAATGACGTCATGTTGCTCAATGGCTGTCTGACGTTCAATGATGCTGTGACGTTCAATGACGTCATGATGTCTGCTGCCTTTCACTGTCAGTGACGCCATGACGCCCAATCACGTCATGGCGTTCGATGTTGTTAAATGACGTTATGATGTTCAATGATGTCCTGACGGGACATCACGGCGTTCAATGACATCATAACGTTTTGACGGTCAATGACGTCAGGATGTTCAATGGCGTCATGGCATCACCATGACGTCACAAACACATCTTGACGTTCAATGAATTCAAGATGGTCAATAACTTCCTGATGTTCGATGGCAACATGTAGTTCAATGACGTCATGGCATTCAACGTCTTTCTGATGTTCAATGACTTCATGATGTTCAATGACATCATGACATTCCATGAAACATGACGCCAAGTCATTCCAGGAAAACATGACGACATGGCACTTTTAACATCCTCCAATGCAGCCTCCACCACTCGTCTGTCAGTTTGTCATACTGTGGTGGCTCATGAGTTGCTGTGATTCTGAAAGCTATGCCACCAGTATTTTAAATACCAGCTGGGTCACCCATGGTGGACAGGTTTCAGATGAGCTTCTAGTCGAAGACAGACTTGGAAGAAAGAGTGATGAACTACTTCCAAATATTTAGTCACTGAAAACATTATGAATAGCAGAGAAACACTGTCAGATATAGTGCCGGAAAATAAGCCCCTCATGTTGGAAGGCACTCAAAATGTTACTGGGGGAGAGCTGCCTCCTTAAAGTAGAGTTGACAGTGATGAAATGAATGGAGTAGAGCTCAGGGGAGAAAAGCCTGTGGGACCTTCATTAGCTGATGGGGCACAACTCAAAATGAAAAGAAATAGCTGTAAACATCCTTTGAAAATTGGAACATGGAATGTACGAAGTATGAATCTAGGAAAATTGGAAGTTGTCAAAACTGAAATGGAACACATAAACACCGATATCTTAGGCATTAGTGAGCTGAAATGGACTGGTACTGGCCATTTTGAATCCAGTTTACTTTGTGAGTCAGCAAACCTAGCTCCCCCAATTAAGTGCCCGAAGGTACTCCATTCCACAGAAAATGCTCCTGTCTAAAATCACTCAGTATTACTGGGTCCACGGGCCAGGATGTCCAATGCTCCATCTCATGCTCTGGTTCTGGTTTCTGGTGCTGCTCCTCTGCCACTCCTCTGGTGTCAAAGCCTTCTGTACCTGGGTTGCAGAATGTCAATGTGCAGGGATCTCAGGGTTCCAAGGATGTGCTCCACTCCTGTCTCTTCTTCCTTGATGGTAGCGAGATTCCTACTTCCTATTTCACAGATGGATCATTTTATACCCACGCTAGAGTTCCAAGCTTTTACAGTCACAGTTAGTCCTGCTAACAATCATTCACAACTGAATCATATCATGCTATTAGCATGTTCTCCCACCTTGTCTAACCTAGGCCCATTGTTGTGGTTATGTACCATGGAGTCAGTTCCAACTCATAGCGACCCTGTACAGCGTTTCTGAGGCTGTAAATCTTTACAGGAGCAGAAAGCCTCATCTTTCTCCTGCGGAACAGCTGGTAATTTCGAACTTCTGACCTTCAGATTTGCAGCCCGATTTGTAACCACTACGCTGCCAGAGCTCCTGTGTTTTTCCCATTGGGGGAGGAGTTGTTTAGTGGGGGTTGTTATTGTTGTTAAGTGCTGTTGAGTTGGTCCTGACTCATAGCAACACTGTATAGGGTTTACAAGAAGCCACCAGTGAGTTTGAACAGCTGACCTTGCAGTTCAAACCGACCTTGTGGTCCAGTGCTTATCCTACAGCACCATGATAAAAGAGCCACATGAAGTAAGTCACTGCACCACACTAATGTTTTATAATATACTTATTTACCACAGACACACACACAAGAAGGTTTACAAACTGTTTGAACAACTCAGTATTTTAGAGTTTTTGTTCGGTGCCATCAAGTCAGTTCCAACTCATAACGACCCTGTTTAGGCTTTCCAAGCAGCAATGGGTGGGTTGAACAGTTGGCCTTTTGGTTTGCAGTCCTGTGCTGACGATACAGTACCACACCAAATCACTGGACAATACAACACTAATAGGGCTCTTGGCATGGTGCTGTAGAATCAGCACTGGACTGAGAATCACAAGGTCAGCAGTTCAAATCCACCAGCTGCTCCTCGGAAACCCTATACAGGATCACTATTTGTCGGAACCCACTCAGCACTTACAAATAGCAACAAAAATCATGTAAACCTATCAACTTTGTTGTTGTTGTTAAGGGCTGTTGAGTCAGTTCTGGCTCATAGCAATCCTGTATCAGGTTTCCAAGGAACAGCTGGTGGACTTGAACCACCAACCTTGCAGTTCAAGCCAACAAGCTGTCCAGCACATTAACCTACAGCACCACATCAGGATTCCAACTTTAGTTAGTCATAATGTATCAATATCAATACATAAATTGTAGCATATGTGCCACCAGAAGGAGAGGTGTTAATGAGAAGAGTAACAGTGTGCAGGGAACTAGCTATACTTTCTGTACATATTTTTTAAATATTTCTTTTCTGATCTCAATGCTACATTCCTCTCACATTTAATAATTTAACAAAACTCAGTCTAACTCTACAGGTAAAAGCAACAAACCCAATCATGTTAGTCAGATACATTTGGGAGTAAGGAGAAAAGTGCTTTTCAAAGGATAGAACCTTAAAGCAAAGTTAATAGTCATATTAAACTAATTTTGATCAGGTAACCAAATTATCAAAAGTCTTGCCATTTCAATAATTAAGTCACTGCATTGTTTAGTAATATTGTAACTTTCTTTAGGACAAAGCATTGCATGAGTGTGGCCCGTTATTCTCATATTATCCTTCAAAATTGTTCCAATTGTTAACTGACTTTGTTGTTGTTAGGTACCATCAAGTCGGTACTGACTCACAGCGACACTATGAACAACAGAAAGAAATGCTGCCTGGCCCTGCTTCAAACTCACAATCCTAGCTACATTTGAGCCCATCAGTGCTACCACTGTGACAATTCATCTCATTGGGGGGCTTCCTTATTTTCTCTAACCACCATTTTACCAAACATGATATCCTTCTCCAGGCACTGGTCCCTCCTGACATTATGTCCAAAGCATGAAATATGAAATCTGGCCATTCTGATGTCCAGGGAGCATTCTGGCTGTACTTCTTCCAACACAGATTGGTTTGTTCTTTTGACAGTCCATGGTACTTTTAATATTCTCTTTCAACACCATAGCACAAATGCATCAATTCCTCTACGGTCTTCCTTATTCACTGTCCAACTTTCACATACATATAAGGTTATTGAAAATACCATGGCTTGAGTCAGGTGCACCTCAGTCCTCAAATTGACATCTTTGCTCTTGAACACCTTAAAGAGGTCTTGTGCAGCCTATTTGCCGAATGCAATAAGTCGGTTGATTTCTTGACTGCTGCTTCCATGAGTGTTGATGGTTGATGCTAGCAAAATGAAGTCTTTGACAGCTTCAAACTTTCCTCCATTTATCATGATGTGATTTATTGGTCCAGCGGTGAAGATTTTTGTTTTCTTTACATTGAGGTGCAACCCATACCGAAGGCTGTGGTCTTTGACCTTCATCAGTAAGTATTTTAAGTCCTCTTCACAGTCAGCAAGCAAGGTTGTATCATCTGCAAGGTTGTATCATCTGCATATCGCAGGGTGATAATAAGTCTTCCACTTATCCTGATGCCACATTTTTCTTCATGTATTCCAGCTTCTTGAATTATTTGCTCAGTATATAGATTGAATAAATATAGCAAAAGAATACAATCCTAGTGCACACTTTTCCTAATGTTAAACTATTCAGTGTTCCCTTGTTCTGTTCAAACAGTCGCCTCTGGGTCTATGTACAGGTTCCTCATGAGCACAATTAAGTATTCTGGAAGACTTATTCTCCACAATGCTGTCATGATCCACATAATAGAAAACCTTTGTGTAGGCAATAAAGCACAGGTAAACATCTTTCTGGTATTCTCTGCTTTCAGCCAAGATCCAAATGATGTCAGCAATGATATCCCTTGTTCCATGTCCTCTTCTGAATTACACTTGAAACTCCAGAAGTAGTCTGTGAATGTATGGTTGCAGCCATACATTGAATTTTGCTTGCATGGCATATTAATTATAGTGTCTGATGATTTCCACATTATGTTGGGTTACCAGTCTTTGGAATGGGCACAAATCTGGATATCTTCCAGTCAATTGGCCAGGTAGTTGTCTTCCAAATTTCTTGGCATAGATGAGTGAATGCCTCCAGTGCTTTGTCAATAGTTTGTTGAAAGAATTCAATTTGTATTCCATCAATTCCTGGTGCCTTGTTCTTTGCCAATGCCTTCAACGTACCTTAGACTTCTTCCTTCTGTATCATTAACTCTTGATCAAATGCCACCTCTTCAAATGATTGAACATTGAAATTTTCTTCTTGGTACAGTGACTCTGTGTATTCCTTCCATCTTGTTTTGATGCTTTCTGCAGCATTCAATATTTTGCCCATAGAATCCTTCAATATTGCAAGTCAAGGTTTGAATTTTTTCTTCAGTGCCCTCAGTTTAAGGAATACTGCGTGTGTTCTTTCCTGAAGAAGCTGTTGGAATTTTTCAATTTCATCCTGACTGGATTTAGTGATTGGTGTGTAAATTTGAATAATAGTGGTATTAACTGGTCTTCCTTGTAGATGTATGGATATCTTCCTATCACAGTGTTATACTTCATGACAGATTTTGATATGTTGTTTTTGATGATGAATGTGACTCCATTTCTCCTCATATTGTCATCCCAGTATAGTAAACCATGTGATTTTCAGATTCTGAATAACTCATGCCAGTCCATGTCATCTCACTAATGCCTAGGATCAAGGTTTATGCATTCCATTTCATTTTTGACAACTTCCAATTTTCCTAGCTTCATATTTCTTGCATCCGTGTTCCGATTATTCATGAATGTTTACAGCTGTTTCTCTTCATTTTGAGTTGTGCCCATCAGGAAATGAAGGTCCCGAAGGCTTTACTCCATTCTTGTCATCACAGTCAACTCTGTTTTGAGGAGGCAGCTCTTCCCAGTCGTAGTTTGAG
>NW_006408622.1:5482008-5483572 GCF_000296735.1 Chrysochloris asiatica
TATTCTGGTGCTGACAGTGTTCCACTGTTTTTCATAAGGTTTTCAGTGATTGAATATTCAGAAAAGTCTGTCTCTCCTTCTTTGTATCTCAGTCTGGAAGCTCAGCTGACACCTGTCTACCGTGGGTTCTCTGCTGGTATTTAAAATGCTGGTGACATAGCTTCCAGCATCACAACAACATGCAATATCCACCACAGTACAACAAACTGACAGATAAGTAATGGTAACTCATGTTTTTCCAATGACCAATGGCATGTCACCTCTTTCCAATCACTTTGTTATTGCCACTTTATTTTTCATTGTAATTGTTTTCCTTTATTTTGATGTATCACCAACACTTCATTGACTGTATAGTTTGCAGGCATGGTGACAAGTTTAAATCAAAGGAAAATTTAAGCCAAACACAAAGTTACACAACTTAATGCACTGTTAAATGGCAAGGTGATATGAGTTTAAAAAGTGTACAGCATCTTCCTTCGTTGAGCTGATGAACTTCAGAAGCCACTCAATGTTTTCATGAGTGTCACAAAGTAGTGTGTGCATTTATAATTATGAAACATTGCATTTAATTCAAACTTTCAATATAATAGGCTTTATGACAGTTAGCTCTTAAGTATGAGTCATTTGTATGTCGGAGCCCTTAACCCAGAGACTTACTGTATAGGATCACATAATTCATGAATAGGCATAGCTCTACTTCCATCTTCCTGATAATTTTTCTTTCTTTCTCTCTCTTTCTCACTTTCTTTTATCTCTCTCTCTTTCCCCCTTCTTTCTTTGTTTCCTTTCTTCCTTTTCCCCTTCCTCCCACCCTCAAATTGTTCTAGCTACGGCTTCAAGTATAATATTGAAGAGCAATGATGAGAGTGGGCATCCTTGCCTTGCTCCTGATCTTAAGGAGAAAGCTCCTTAAGCACATGTTAGCTATGTGCTTTTCATAAGTGCCCTTTATCATATTGAAGAATTTCTCTTCTCTTCCTAATTTGTTGAGTGCTTTCATCATGTTGAATCTTATCAAATGCCTTTTCCACATTGATTGAGATGATCCTGCACCTCATTTTCTGTTTTCTCTTTATGGAGTGCATTACTGATTGATTTCCTTACAACCAGACTGTCCTGATGCTGAACAGTCCTTACCTGTGCACTGAGAATACTGCTCCATCTGGTTACAAAGTAGTACTTGCTCCATAGGGCTTTCTTAGCTAGAATCTTTACAGAAGTGGGTCTCCAGACCTTTCCTCTACACTACTGCTGGGTAGATTTTAACTAACAAGCTTTCAGTTAGTTGTTATTATTGTTGTTGTTAGGTGCCATCGAGTCAGTATCAACTGATAGAGACCTTATACATGACAAAATGAACCACTGCCAGATCCTGGGCCAACCTCAAAATTGTTGCCATGCTTGAGCCCATTGATGCTGTCATTTTGCAAATCCATTTCACTGGGGGTCTTCTTCTTTTCCTCTGACCCTCCACCTTACCAAATATGATATCCTTCTCCAGAGACTGCTCCCTCCTGACAATATGTCCAAAGTATGAGAGATGAAGTTTGGCCATGCTGGCCTC
>NW_006408622.1:5484252-5487815 GCF_000296735.1 Chrysochloris asiatica
ACCTTTCCTAATTTTAAACCATTCAGTGTTCCCATTGTTCTGTTCAAACAACTGTCTCTTGGTCCATGTACAGATTCCTCCTGAGCATAATTAAGTGTTCCAGAATACTCATACTTCACAATGTTGTCCATAGCTTGTCATGATCAACATAATCGAAAGCCTCTGTCTAGTCAATAAAGCAATAAAGATATTCTCTGCTTTCAGCCAAGATCCATTGGACATCAGGATTGATATTCCTCACTCCACAGCCTCTTTCACTTAGCAGTCAAGCATAAACTGCACCGCCCACAGGCTTTCAGCTTGTTTATAGTATTATTCAAATCCTCTCTTTTCTAATCATCTTTCTAGATGCCCTATCCATTATTTAAAGTAGTTTATTGAAGTATCCAAATATTATTGTAGAACTGTTTACTTCTGTCTTCAATTTTGGCATTATTTGTTTCATATATTTTGGGGTTCTGATTTCATGTTTATGTACATATATATTTATCTATATGGTAAATGGACCCTTTTAGCATTATCTTCTATTTTATCTTTTATCACCTGAGTCTTATAAAAGATTTAGACTTAACATTTATTCTGTCTGATACTAACATACCACTTCAGCTCTCTTTTGAATACTACTTGCATATTTTTCTCCCTGTCCTTTGACTTTCAACCTATCTGTGTCTTTGGGTCTGAAATGTGTCTCTTTGTAGATAGCATAGAGATAGATAATTATTTTAAAGCATTTTGAATCCGTTCTGCTAATCTCTGTTTTGGATTGGAGCATTTAATAAATGTTGTTGTTATTAGGGGCCGCCGAGTTGATTCCAACTCTTCACAACCATCTGTATAACAAAACAAAACGCTGCACCATCCTTACATCTGTGGCTATGTATGAGCCCATTGTTGTATCCACTGTGTAAATCCATCTCATTGAGAGTCTTCCCCTTTTTCTCATATCTTCAATTTTACCAAGCATGGTTATTAAGGAAGGAGTGGCAAAGTGGCAGCATCAATGGACTCAAGTGTGCCAACAATTGTGCGGTTGGCACAGAATCAGGCAGTGGTTTGTTCTGTTGTGCATAGGGTTGCTATTAGTCGGTAACAACTCAATGGCACCTAACAACAACAAAACACAATTTCTGCCATTTTGGTGTCTGTTTGTCAAATGTTAAACTTTTTTCTTTTCTATTTGTCCCTCATTTCCCTCCATGCAGCGTGCTGCTTTTACTTGTTTTAGCTCACTCTTCATAGTGAACAATTTTGACTCCTTGTTTCCTTTGGTGCATTTTAAAAAAATAATAAATTGAGGTTATCATGGGGATTGTATTTAACATCCTCACAAAATAATAGCTTAGCTTAAACTGATACCGATTACCTACACGAATTATGTCGTTGTTGTTAAGTGTCATCGAGTTGGTTCTGACCCATAGCAACCCTGTATAGGGTTTCTGATGAGCTGCTGGCAGGTTTGAACCACTGATCTTGTGGCTAAACTGACCTTGTGGTCCAGAGCATTATCCTGCAGAATCATAGCAGGATTCCAGTTAATGACCACCTACAGAGCAGAGCATCTGTTTCTAACCACTTTTCCCACCCTTACTGTCCTGTCACAACTATGTAGTTAGACATTAGCCCACTAGGATAAATTCAGAATTCTTTTTAATGCAGGCTTTAAAAATTACGTAATGTATAGTAACTCGACTTATACACCAGAAATGCCTTAATTCTGGACTTTATGTTTGTTTAAGAAATTACCTTTATCAAATTTTCCTTTCTTTGTATGACTTTGAGCTGTAACTTAATCTTTCAATCTGAATGATTTCTTGTAGGGCCGGTCTGGTTGTAACAACTCTCTCAGAGTTCTTGATTTCACTCTTGTTTTTGAAGGACAGTTTGCCAGATATAGACTTCTTAGTTGAAAGTGTTGTTCTTCCAGCATTTTAAATGTATCATTCTACTAACACTTGACCTTCAAGGCTTCTTAGGAGAAATTGATTAGTTTACTGACGATTCCTTGTATGTGATACTTCATTTCTCTCTTGATGCTCTAGCATTCTTTGTCTTTGGTTTTTGAAATTTTGATTATAACATATTTTGATGTGGGTCACTTTTGAGTTTTATCCTACTTGGAATTTATTGTCCTTACTGGAGTTATAGATTTATGTCCTTCATCAAATCTGGAAAGATTTCTACTATTATTTCTTCAAAGTGTTTTTTGTCCCTTTCTCTCTCTTCTCATCCTGGGATTCCTTGATGTGTATATTGGTTTACTTCATGGTGCCCACAATTCTTCATGCATTCCTCCATTTCCTTTATCTTTTTATCCTGTTTCTCTAATTCTAACAGTTTTATTTCCTGGTTTGCTGATTCTTTCTTCTGCAAGCTCAGATCTTCTCCTGAGTCCCTCTGCTGAATTTTTTATTTCACTTATTGTATTTTTAAGTTCCAACATTTCTGTTGTATATATATATATACTATCTGCATGGCAAGATCAGAATGAATGTGAAGATTAATTGAGTTCTCACATTCCTAATTCTCCATCCTCAATACCAGCCACTCTGTGGCACCCTCTGTTGACCCTAATCACTCAAAACTAGTTCAGAGCTTCAAAGTTAAAAGGACACCATCCATCAGACTACCAAACAGAACACAGCAGTCAACATTTTGGGGAGTCCACAAGGCACCTCAACCTTCTTATTTGCTGGCTAGAAGTTTAGGGCTGGTTTCCAATTTTCCTTTCAGGACGTCAGTCACAAGAATTCTGATCAGCTTGTTCCTACTATTCTTTTGGTATTGATAATTCACTGGAAAACCTCACAGAATTCAGAGAGTACATGCCACATTTATGATTACAGATTTATTATAGCCAAAAAGGATACAAACAAAGATATGCATAAGGCAAGGTCGGGAAGGTTCCATATCTTAAAGAACATGCTACTTTCCTGAAAGTAAATGTTCTTACCTCTTAGGAAGCTAGCTCACTGAGCCTTCATATTTAGAGCTTTTATTGGCTAGTCATATATAATGGGTTAACCTTGTTTTTGAGGTTTTTGTTGTTGATAACAACATCCAAGTGAGGTTTCTTTTAGTGCAGCCAGCCCCCCTTACCAGTTCAAATTCTTAAATGTGGCCAGGAAACCTAACTCTATTTAATCCAAGAGTCATTTCTTCAGTGACAAAGACAAAGGCCAGCTTACTTGGGATAAAACTACTCTTCTTATCTGATATCATCTGTCTGTTGAAATTTTCATTTAGATTCTGTGTCATTTTTATGAATTCCTTTAGTACGTTGTCCATGTTTCCTTTTAGTTTCTTGAACATGTTTAATATTGTTGTTTTAAAGTATTCCAATCTATCCATTATCCAGGCATCCACAAGGATAATTCTTTCTCTCCTGCTTTGCTTCTTCATATCCCTTGTGGTTTTGTTGTTGTTGAAACTGGTACATTTGAATATTTGTAATGCAATAACTTTGGAATTCAGGTTCTCCACCTTCTCCAAGGGTTGCATTTTTAAAAATTATTAATAATCATTGTCTTAGACCAGGTTTTCTAGAGAAGTGATATATATATATA
>NW_006408622.1:5488075-5495500 GCF_000296735.1 Chrysochloris asiatica
AGAGAGAGAGAGAGAGAGAGAGAGAGAGAGAGAGAGAGAGTTTATTATCAAGGAAATGGCTTGCAATTACAGAGTCCCAAGTCTCCAGCAGAAGAGAAGAACTTTTCCCATGTGTCCATTATACTGGGGGCAGGCCACACCCCCAAGGAAGCATCCCTTTAATTGATTGGCTGCACGTAGCTCCTCATCATAGAGGTAACTATGCTTGTATTGAGGTTAATCACTATGGGAATAAGCACATCTCAACTGCCAAACCTCTGGACATCCTGGCACATTGACACAAAGTCCTAACCATTACAGTCCACCCTTGTCAACTTGAAACTTATAAATGCTATGCATAATCTAAATAAATAAAATTGTAAAGTCATCCTTGCACCTAACATGGTATAACTAAAACACGTACAACCAAAACCACACAGGCCCAATTTACATCTTTGTTGTTGTTAAATGCTATGGAGTTGGTTCCAACTCATAGCAACCCTGTGTAGGATTTCTAAGTAGCGGCAAACTGACCTTGTGGTCCAGCACATTATCTTACATTGACAATCTTATATATAACAAGTGAACAAAGCAAAAATATTTGATGCACATATACAAAACTATATCTATATATATATTCATTTAAATGTTCAAAGGGCTCATTCTGCAAGTCAGCTTCTTGTCTGTAGGCACACAACCTTACTCAATCCATGGGTCTAAAGTCTGTAGTTGCTCTGTCTTTCCATTCCATGGCCTCTGCTGCTGCCTCTGCCATTGTTGCTTTTTCAGGCAGGGATCCCAAGCTCCACTCATGCTCTTCCTTCTTGTTGGTCCTGGGATGGTATGTCCCATAAATGAAAGATTAACTGCTCCTCATCTTCTACAATTACAGTTTTGACAATCACAACTACTCCTACTAACAATTACTCAAAATTGAAATCATAAAATCCTATCAACATTGTCCCCTAACCCTTTTCACCAGACCAATCTGGAAATGCGGAAAAGTAGTCAGTGAGTATTCTACCATATCCAATTCATTCTGAAACTCAGCACACCCATTACAGTTTGTAAGATAGCTATTTCATGCCTTCATTTGTTCTTTAGTGCCACTGAACTAATTCTGACTTATAGCAACTATGCACAGGGTTTTCAAGGAGCTGCTGCTGAGTTTGAATGACTAACCCTGTGGTTAGCAGTTCAATGCTAATCCTACAGCGCCCCACCACAATCCCATGATAACGAATGTCTAAATTACCTGTCCCTTTCAACCCAGTACACTGAGGAAACAAGCACGTTCCTTGATCTGAAGAAACTGCCATTCCAGTTGGAGTTCCTAAGCAAAAGTACAGTTCATCAAATTGTAGCAATTGAAGCTTGCTCACAGTATCAAATATCTTTATCTTCATCTGGTCAGGTTTTTTTTCAGCTCAGTCTTAGCCATCCAAGCTAGGCCAAATGGGTACCAGCTGCAAGTTTGGAAGTTCACACACAACTCCCTACACTTTAAGTCATCTGGGCCTTTCACTCTCAATCCTAGCCCCCATAGGCTAGGTCAGAGTCCATGGGCTCTGGAGTTCATACAACTCCCTAAATTTTAGACCAACCAATCTTCCCTCTTATCTTACCTGAAGGTTGCCAACAAACCATGTCCAAACTCAGGTGTGTCTTCATTGCTGCATTTTTTCCCCCAATCCCACTCACATGTAGACCTAGGTGGTCAGCAGTGAACATGTGGCTAGACGGATCCCACCTTTTTCTTTTAATGTTTTATTGTGAATTATGTGATAGTTTACATGGGAGAACTTTAGTTTTACATTCATCCTATCGTATATATTTCATTGACATAGTTACAATCCCTTCCATGCATCATCAACCAACTAAAGGGTTGGTTGCCTGCCCCCTGGTCATCAGCACACAGCCCCTCTCCCTCTCTGTGTCTAGAGTTCCCAGCTGCTCCATTTCTCCATGTCATCATCTCTGCCTCCATCTCTGGCATCACTTTCTCTGGGTAGGGTCCCGCATTCCATTCTTCTCCCTTGATGGTCCCAGGGACCTCCACTCCTGAACTACAAAGTCATCCACTTCACTCCTTTTGCTACAAAATGTCCACCTTTACATTTCCAACCCTTACAGTCAGTCCTGATAACAATTATTCACCATTGTACCACAAGGGACCTATCCCCATCTCCTTTCATCGCCCCACCCAGACAGATTGGATACTACTCAGTGAAGATTCTACCTTTCTCCTCACCCTCTGGATCTAGGCTCCCTCTAGAAAACTTGTAAGCCAGTCACTTCTTGCCTTTGTAGCACCCCTCCCCCCATTTTGTGTAGCCAATATCCACATTGCCCATCCCTGTCTACTCTGTGTATGGAAGGGGTGGAAATGATCCTTGCTGTAAAGAATTGTTCCCTCTTTTGAGCTACTGTATCCATAGGTGTAGGTCAAGTTCATCAAATTGTATCAGATTACTCTTTTTTCCTCTTCTTTCTTCTTTTAATTGAGCTCTGATCATCCAGTCATTGAAGCCAGGTCAAGTGGGTTTTATCTGCAAGTGTGGGTGTTCTTATGCATATGCTCTCTCTTTTTATCAGCTGGACACTTCACTCTCCACTCTCATCCTCTGTGGCTATGTCACTGACTCTGGGCCCAAGAGTCCCCAGGTCTTGCCACACTGCTGGCCAACCAGGTCTCCACCCAGTTCACAGGAGTCTATTGAACTTTGTAGGGCTTAGCTCGCAGCTTCATTGCTGTTTTTCCCTCACTTCCCCTTATCAGTGATGAACATGGTCACTAATCAGAATGCATGTCTGCTCGTGTATTCCCACTGAGTCTTAGTCTTGGAAGGGAGTTTGCCCTGAGGTGACCCGACCACTTGCCTTGATGTCTCCTGGGTAAGCAACTTGCTTGTTTTTATAGTAATCAGTCAGACTGCTGTTATTGTTTTGTATTTTTACTGTTGGTCTTTCTTTAAAGAAGTATCTTCTGTTCTTCTAGCCACTCCAGGCTGGTCTGCTTGTCCTTTCAAGTACAAATTTCCCACCTCAGAAGATTCTGGATGTGGTTCAGGATTCTATCTTTGGTCTGATGTAATGCAGAGGCCCTTAAGGAAGCCTCCTTCACTGGGCACATTGTAATCCCATTTTAGGTATTCCAATCAATTATGCACCAGACTGCAAAGCCATTTGAACTGCAAGGTCAGCAGGCCAAGCTCACCAGCTGCTCCTCGGAAACCCTATATAGGGTCGCTATGGGTTGGAATAGACTCAACTGCAGATAACAACAACAACAATCAGTTATAGGCAGAATACAGACTTACAGACTTACAGAATACAGAAATATCTATGGTGATATTTCTGGCTATTCCTTTCTCTCCCCCTCCAGGTCAAGGGATCCCTTTTACTTTCAGTCCTAGAAGTGGGTTTTCTCTGATGGGTGGACTTTCCTTGCCTTGATGCTGCCAAAAGTCAAAATGTCAAACTATCTGCTCTGTTTCTTTCCACCAAGAATCTCTTGGGTTGGTCTGCATTTATTTTCAAAGGCAAATGTACTGATTAGGAAGGTTTTAGGTGGAACTCAGGATTTCACCTAAGGCCTCATACTCTACAAAGACTGATTAAAGCAAAAAGTCTTCCCCCCACTACCTCCACCCACCCCAGACAAATTCTAACTCCCTTTTTAGCAAATCCAATCAAGTATAGGCTGAAGGCAGGCTTGCAAGCTCTCTGTAATCATAATTTCCAATATTCAATTCTATCCCACATGTATGTCTAATTTACAATAATAGACAGGGGAAACCAATATCCATAAGGTAGTCAAACACAGAAAGCTTTCAAAACACTCAAGCTCAGTGTTTTCTTCTCCCTAGGCTAAATCCTTTCATATGCAGATGGCCTTGGGCCTCTGGTTGGGGGGATGCCAGTAAGTCTTGGCCTCTGATCACCCATCTGGTTTAACCAGCATGTCATTGGCTCCAGGTAACTCCAGAAGCTGCTGTTCTCCCCTCTGTTTAAGTTCTCCCTTCTGTTTAAGCAAAATATGACATGTCCCTTCATTCTTTCTCTTACAAAACTTCATACTTTCATAAGTCAGGAGCCACTGAAATTAATCTGGCTCCTGAAGCCAATTGCTTAAACCAAGTGGGGACCATGTCTGACTGCCTCTGAGTCCACAAGGGAGACAGAGAACCAAACTCAAAATCGACCCAAGTCTAATTCCTTATGAAGTGGAAGTCAGACACACCTCTACCCTATATCAATGCCTTTAAAATTATCCAGACTTGAGTACCAATTTAGAAAACACATCCTTGTGATTTTGTTTCTCTAAAACCCTGTTCTCTTGCTACCACATGCCAGGTTTCCTAGAGAAGCAAAACCAGTGAAACATATATATGTTCTATGTATGTATACATTTGAGAGAGAGAGATTTATTATTAAGAAAATGGCTTACAATTGTAAAGTCCCAGGTTCCCAGCAGAAAAGAAAGAGAATGCTTTTCCTGTGTGTCCATTATATTGGGAGCAGCCCACACCTTCAAGGAAGCATCCCTTTAATTGATTGGCTGCTCATAGCCACCCATCATAGAATTCACAATGCTCCTATTAGGGTTCATCACCATGGGAATAACCACATGTAAACTGCTAAGCCATGGGAATCCTGGCCTAGTCAAGTTGGCACAGAACCCTAACCATTGAAGGCTGTAATAGTTGTTCTGCTTGGTAACATTTATTATTATTATTTTTGCTAAGACTGATCTCCAAAATTGGAGTGGATACAAAGGATACTATTCCACAGCCTATAACTAACTAGTGTGTTGAAGGCAATTCCGTTGTACTCCAGGAGAATAAAGAGAAAATCTTCCTGGTCCCACTTCTCAGGAATACCTCTTGGTACTTAATGAAAGTTACGGTTGACTTTTTCAAGCTCATTTCTGCAGAGTGCTTTTCAGTTCTGTTATCTTCATAGTCTGTCAGGTCCTAGGAAATATGAGCAGCTTGTCCTTTCATCAAGTACTCCCCCTGATTGATTAAGCGTCTAAGTTCCACGATAGTTGACTCCAATGAAAAATCAGTACAATTTATTTTGGCAGAGTGACAGACAGACCTCTACATCTTTTACTCACTATTTTTTGGGGGTGTTATTTCTTATGTAATCTGATTTTAATATCAATACTTTTCTGCACTCTTTTATTTTTTTTTTTTTTTAGCTTTTTCTTATAAACTGAGTGAAGGCTTATAGAGCTGGCCATCAGTTTTACCTTCAGGAAATCATATATTTCATTTCATTTCAATGATTGCAATCCTTTCAGTACAGCATCAACGATCTTACTTCCTCCCTGTGATTCTTGTTCCCATTCTTCCTTCCTTCTTAGCCCTTCTGACTTTTGTCCTTAGGTAAATGCTGCCATTTTGATTTTGAATGATTGACCTTTCCTCACTAGTGTTGTTGTCCCCCCTATATTCGTACCTTCTGCATGACTGAACACTGAGCTATGAGAATGAGTTCAGTTCCAGTTCTGAAAGATGAACAATATCCATAGTCTCAGGTGCCTCCACTGTCTTCCTTCTGACCAGTAAGCCGAATCTTTTTATCATTTCAGTTTTGTTCCACATAGTCTCCTACTCTATCCAGGACCTTTAAATATGATCCCTTTCAGAGCCGTTCGTGGTGGTTACTGCTAGGCACCATCTAGTTCTTCTAGTCTCAGGGTCATGGAGACTGATACTCATGTGTTCCATTAGTCCACTGGATTAATTGATTCATTGATTCCAATGTTCCACTGGATTAATTGATTCATTGATTCCAATGTTCCATTAGATTCATTGATTCATTGATTCCATTGTTCTGTTAGTCCACTGGATTCATTGATTCATTGATTCCATTGTTCCATTAGTCCATTGGATTCATTGATGCATTGATTCCATTGTTCCATTAGTCCATTGGATTCATTGATTCCCAGTGTCTTCTTTCCTCTGCACAGGGAGAGAGCAAGAGTTGCTCCTTAGATAGCTGTTTATGAACTTATAAGATCCTAGACACTACAGTAGGATGTAGAACTTGTCTTTGTGGACTGTGTTATGCCACTTATCCGTGGTGTCGTCTGAGACTATGACCCTGAGGCCCCAGGCCCAGAAACTTATTCCTTAAAGGTTTTTTGTAATGTTTAAGATGTTTCCGTCATTTTACCCCCTGTATGCAATACTAAGGAGCCCTGGCGTGACGCCGTGGGTTATGCGCTAGACTGCAAAGTCAGTTTGAACTGCAAGGTTGGTGGTTCTAGCTCACCAGTCACTCCTTAGAAACCCTCTAGAGGGTTGCTATGGGTCGGAACCGACTCAATGGCATTGAACAACAACAACAATGCTCTACCAAGGAGGTCTGGTAATGTAGTGGTTTGAATTGGGTTGCTTACCTCAAGGTCAGAAGATCAAAACTACCAACCATTCTGCAGGAGAAAGATAAGACTTTCTGCTCTCGTAAAGACTTACAGCCTTGGAAACCCTATACAGAGTCTCTATGAGTTGGAACCAATTCCATGGCACATCAACATTATTGTATGCTCTACCACTTTCATGGATAAGCTTACATCATAGGTAAATACCCATGTACAAATATCCTCTGCCAAGCCTGTATGAATTTGTGGGTGTGCTCTCACAAATGCAGCCTGTGTATGTATCCATGTATCTACCCATAGATTACTGTTACTGCAGGATTGTGTGTATATAACAGCATTTACCTCTGTACCTACCTCCCTCTTGTTTGACATTGTCTTTCCCATCACCTACATTAACATGTGTTTACCCTCTAGCCAGTGAATAAGTTCCCCTTCCCTTCTGCCCCTGGTCAAAGAATGTGTCTTTTAGTACTAGTGGTCTTATACAATATTTTTCCTTTTCAATTGATTAATTTCACTTAACAATTGACAATTTTCTCTAGATTCATCCTTGTTATGGGGTGTTTCACAGATTCATTATTATTCTCCAATGTTGTTTGGTATTCCCTTGTGTATATGACCAAAGTTTGTTAACCAGCCTTCTGTTGATGCCCATTTTGGCTGTTTCCATCTTTTTGATGAACTAGTGAATAGTGCTGTGGTGGACATGCGTATGCCTGTATCTCTTTGTATCACAGCTCTTATCGCTGGAAGATGCGTGCCAAGTACAGGGATTGCTGGGTCATATGGTATTTCTATTTCCACCTTTTTGATAAAGTGCCATACTGTTTTCCACAGGGATTGTATTATTTTCAGTCCCACCAGAAGTGTAAGGAGGGTCCCAGACTTTTCACGCTCCTGCCAGCACTTGTTGTTTTCTTCTTGCTGTTGTTTAACTTTGTTATTAATGCTGGGGTGAAATGATATCACATTGTCGTTTATGATTTGCATCTCTCTAATGGAGTCCTGGTGTGGCGCTGTGGGTTAATGCGCCAAACTGCAAAGCCATTTGA
>NW_006408622.1:5496730-5500878 GCF_000296735.1 Chrysochloris asiatica
GGTTTTATGCTCATCATTTCATTGCAATGATTACAGTTTCCTCCATACATCATCATTCAACAGTATTTGCTTGTGTTCCATCTGGATAGTTGTATTTTTTTGGGATGTACACAAAAACACTCAGGAATATATAATCATTTAAACAACCAAACGGCACATTCTACAAGCCCATCACCTGGCTGCAAGCACAGAGCCATTCTCTTTCCATGAGTCTAGAGTCCTCAGCTGCTCTCAGCCTCCATCTCTGGTGTCACCGCTTCTCTGGGTAGGGTCCCACATTCCGCTCATACTCTTCTGCCTTGATGATCCTAGGGCCCCCTGTTCCTGGATTGTAAGATTAACTACTCCCCACTTTTTGCTACAGAACTTCTACCTTTACTGTTGTGATAGTCACAATTAGTCATGATAACAATTACTCACTATTGAACCATAATAATCTTATCCCCATATCTGTTCACTAGACTCGTCGAGACAAGTTAAGAACTATGCATTGGAATTCTGCCTTCTCCCACACACTCTGAAACTAAACCCCCTCTTGAAAACTTGTAAGCCAGTCACTTCATGCCTTTATCACTCCCTCATTTTAGGAAGCCAATGTCTAAGTTGCTCATCTCTAGCTATCTACGCTGTATACTTGGGGATAGGCTTAATAATTGATGTGAAGACTCCTTTTCTCTCAGTTGATATTTTGAGCTACTACATCCATAAGTATAAGTCAAGTTCATAAAACTGTAGCAATGTATACTTGTTTCCTTTATTAAAAAACTGAAAAACAAAACAAAAAAAAAAAACTTCCTCTAGTCAAGTTCTGATCATCAAGCCATCAAAGCTAGGTTGAATGGGTATTATCTACAAGTTTGGGCATTCTTGTGCATCTCCCCTCACTTCATATCAGTGGGGTGCTTCATTCTCAGCTCTAGCTCTCTGTGGCTGTGTCTTTGTCCATGGGCTTAGGAGTTCCCAAGTCTCACCATACTTCAGACCAACCAGCTTTTCCTCTTCTCTCTCTCATTTCCAGTTGGATGGGAGTCTCTGGAACATGGTCAAGCTCAGCCCATTTCTTCATTGCTGCCTTCCCCCTCTTCCACTCACCAGCAGACCAATATGTTTGCCAGCAAGCTTACATGCCTGCTTATGTTGAACTTTGCAAAATTTTTAGAGAAATTGGTTTGATTTTGAAGTTCTTGTATTTATTACTTATTATTCCTTTTTTTAATCGTGTATATATTTAGGACTATGAAATCTTTCTGAATGTTACTTTGATTGCATTTCATGAGTTTAAATTTTCAGTGGTGTCATTGTACTATGGGCTGCCAAAAGAAGAAGCAAATCTGTGTTGGAAGAAGTACAGCTAGAATGCATCTTGGATACCAGGATGACCAGACTGCATCTCTCATACTTCAGACATTTATTTGTCATGAGGGATCAGTACCTGGAGAAGGACATCCCACTTGGTAAAGTGGAGGGTCAGTGAAAAATAGGAAGACCCCCAATGAGATGGGTTGGCACAGTGGCAACAGCAATGGGCTCAAGCATAGTGAAGATGTGAGGTTCGCACAGGACCGGACAGTGTTTTATTCTGTTGTGCATAGGGTCACTAACAGCTGGTACAGACTCAATGGCGACTAACAACAACATTGAATTTATTTTCTAAATATTTAATAATTAAAGAACATTGGACATTTTGATATCATCTATTCTTCCTAGAATCTGTACGACACAATTTCAACATTACTGCATTAATCCTTAGCAAGAGATGCTAGAAATTGTAGGAATTATTTCCAGCAGAATTGCCTCAAAATGTGTGGCATATACCTTTAAATGCTTATAGTCTTTTGATCATTTTATTGGAAGAATGTTAGAAGTCTATATGTACATTAACATGGTTACCAAGACTATTCTTTTGAGACAACTTTGAACTGCCTCCAATGTGTCAACTTGATATCTCCAGTGATACTACTTGCTCTTGAGGTTTCAATCCAACCTTTACTTCCTTGGGGAGATGTTTCGATTACTTCCTATAAGTTTCAGTGTCTTCTGATGTGCTTTTACTTACATCCTGAGGATCTTTGCAGCATCCATTGTCTAGGTTTATTTAATCATCTTCTTTTCCCTCTAGAGTATAAACTTCATAATTTCTAGTATTCCATCTGTCTCATTGCTACCACACCTCCAGCATGTAGCCTGTCATTTCCCTCCATGAAGTTCTGGATACAGAGAAAGTACCAAAAAAGTCACACTCAATCAAGTACAAAGGATTGTTTTTTGGTTTTCTTGTTTTTGTTTTTGTCTTTCCATTTTCCAATAACTTTAATCTGTTCCATGGGTCCTTGGAAACTGAGTTTTGATCTTTTCTTTAGACAATAAGAGTCAACAACTGGGAGTAGCCTACAAAGGTTTTCTGACCTTAGCTTCCAAGTGTAATAAGTCGATGCTAATTCAAGCATATAAATATCTAATTTGTATTTAAGTAATTCCAGGAAAATAGATTTGTCTATTTTTTTTTCAGTTCTTCTTAATTATAACAAAGAACTCTTAAAGAAAAGTTCTTCCTTATATCTAAGCTTATTCTTTTTATTTTCAGTTCTTCTTAATTATAACAAAGAACTCTTAAAGAAAAGTTCTTCCTTATATCTAAGCAGGATGTTGGCCTCTGTTTCCTCCCTGAGTATTTGTAGCTATTCCTGCTATAATTACTTCTTGGCCAACATTTTGTCTGTCTGACAGTCAAATAGATAGAAAGACAGACAGTATGCTCACCTTTAAACTCAGAGATATCCTTTTTTTTTTTTTTTTTCTGTTGGAAGGTTGGGGGAAGATCCAAGAAGCAGAATTCTTTGCAAAGGCCATGGGATCAAAGACAGAAAGTGCATCACAAAAATTGTCTCTTGAAGCCATATCATCTTTCGCCTGGAACTTGCGAAGGCTAAATAGACAGTCACCTATATGGCAGGGAGAATTTCTGACAGACTTTCTTACCTCCAATTCTTTTTCTGTTACAGGTCATATCCAGGCCTGGCCATTTTATCAAAGGCACCAATTTACAGCTCCAAAGGCTTCTGTCATCATACTGTGTTAGCTGACATGACACAGTAAGCCAAGGTTATCCTCCAACATCTTAGCTTGAATTAGCACAGTTCTGCATTCCTGATGCATGTTGTTGTTGTGTAAGTGCTGGCAAGTTGGTTCTGATTCATAAATACCCTGTTTAGGGTTTCTGTGGAGCAGCTGGTATGTTTGCACTTTGACCTTGTAGTTCACCATCCAGTGCTAATCTTACAGCACCACACCAGAAGTTCCAGTAAATTTAAAAGGTGAAGAAACTACCCTGTGCTTAGGACACTCTAAGGTAGAAAAGAGTATCTAGGTGGAGAAATATATATTAACATGAAATACAAGGAAATCATTCTGGGAAATAGAATAAAGCTTCCTCTACTTAAAAGAATGCCCAAAGTAGAAACAGAAGGGCCTGGATGACTCAGAATTAACCTATGAGTAGGAGTTACAAGGAGACAGTTTTCTTACTTGTAAGGAAAAAGCTTTAAATTGGAATAGCAACCCAACTATGAACTAAGACATTTCATAACCCAATGCCTCCCCATTCCCTAGAAATCTGTTGATCATCTGAAGATTGTTCTTTCCTGAAGAATCCCAAGAGGTCAGGATGTTCTATAACTCAATTATTCTGACATACACTTTCTAACCCAACTATTTTGGAATGACTGTACTCAGAGTACCCCAGACAACCAGATAAGAAATAGATAAGAAATATCCATTTCTATGCCAATAACCGAAACAAAGAGTTATGATAGACTATTTGAGAGTATGCAGTGTTCATCCATTAATTGCCTCCTTATCATCTGTCTCCCCCATGTCCCTTCCCAATAGCCCATAATTACCATTGGGGTCCTTGAGGTTATGGGATTATGACAAAGTCATCTCTACTCCTACCTCTAGAAATAAAACATATGACCTTAGATGGTACAATAAGAATATCCTCATTGCCCTAACCATAATGATTTAAACCTACTTTACCTTGATCAATAGGGAGTGAAAGAAAAAAAAAAAAAAAAAACTCCTGGGAAATTGACCTCTGTAGCCTAATATGAGTATGCTTGAGGTTATGGGATTATGACAAAGTCATCTCT
>NW_006408622.1:5500978-5525978 GCF_000296735.1 Chrysochloris asiatica
AAAAAAAAAAAAAAACTTTCCTGGGAACTGGTGTCAGTCAAGCCATCTTGTGACATGGTGGTGATGGTGTGCCATGGAGTCAGTTTCAACTCATAGTAACCATGCATGAGGTTTCTAAGGCTGTAAATCATATATTTTTTAAAAAAATTTATTGTGCATTGAGTGGTAGTTTAAGTGGGAGAACATCGGTTTACATTCATTTCATTGCAATGATTACAATCTTCTCTGTGCACCATCATTCAACAGTATTTGCTTCTATTCCCTCTGTTTTGTTTTGTTTTGTTGTGTGTACACAAAACCACTCAGGAATATATAATAATTTAAACAACCAAAGGGCACTTTCTACAAACCCATCTCCTGGTTGCAAACCTTTCTCTTTCCATGAGTCGACAGTCCAAGACTGTAAATCTTTACAGGAGCAGAAAGCCTCATCTTTCTCCCATGGAATGGCTGATAATTTTGAATTGCTGTCCTTGAGGTTAGCTGCCGAACTCATAACCACTACCCTACGAGCCCAATTTAGCACAAACACAATCTTTCGAAGACCTTAGTGATGTGATTGAGCCTCCGGATCAAACCTTTGTTGAGTTTTCCCTAACTTCTGGATGCATGTTAGTCAATAAATGAGTCAACCAAGAAAGTCCCTTCATTGTTCAAGCCAGGATGAGCTTGGTTTTTCCCCCACACATTTTCTGACTTATAACTCACATGTAAGTGATGAGCGCTCCTCTGATTCCAGTGTTCCTGTACTAAGTCAGTACATGATTTTCTAGACCATGATTCTAGTGCTTCTCCAGTTGATAGATCTAGTATGTGAGCTCTCCCTGGTGGCAGGGCCCATGCTTTGCACCAGACAGTTCCTCCTTTGGGTGAGCAGGAGCCTGGAGATGGCACACCCAGCATCCTGGGAATTGACTTGTGTCTCCACCCACAGCCTCATCTGGCCACCAGCAACCCTGTCATTTCCCTGCCACTGGGCTGGCTCAGACAAAGCTCTCGTTGCGGAGATTACAGACAGATGCACTGGCACGATTTAGAGACCTCGTGAAAGGAAAGCAGTCAGGTTTTCTCTTAAGCGACAGCCATCATTTTCTCCAGGCAGGGTAATTACAGGTTTGTTCTTGCTCAGTGCAAGCTATCTGAAGGTAAAACAATGGTGAGCAGCGGTGTGCCTGCCTCAAGGACAGAGGGGAGAGAAAGGAACAGAAGGACTCAATCTCTTTTAATTTATTTTAATAAAGCATGGGCTTTCCAAAAAGGCCAAAGGGCCTCATTTGCTACAATGTGGTTGGGATCTGACAACAGCTTCCCTAAACCTCCTCTTTCCCCATAATTCAATCACAGCCACAGATGGAAGCACTCCACTGGGGTCTTCATTTTCTTGGCTCTTTTAGAGTCCTTCCTATTGCCTCAGCCAAAGAGGAAGGCTCACTCCTCCAGGCAAGCATGGCTTTCATCCTCTCTTGCCTCCACATCCCTTAGCTTGTGTGAGTCTCACCTTCTAAAAAGGCTTTCCCTGTTTCAGCTGTGCCATGTAGTCCCTCCTGAACCATTCAAAAAATGTGGGCCTTTATCATTTTTCTTTTTCCTTGCTTACTTACCTGGCCCTGGTTCTCCAGCTGAGAAGCCAGTCTGTGAAGGCCCTGTCCTGGCCCTCTCATCTCCTGAGGCTTAAAGGGCCCACCACAGCCCCATACCCCAAGCAGATAATGGTCAAGGAAAGAAGAGACTTACTGAATTATCTCGGAGGAAGGTAAAGCTCTTGGAGTGACTGGAAAAAGAAGACAGAACAATCTGGAATAACTACCATTGCCATCCTTTTTAGCCAATAATAAAACTCCCATTTCTGAGATCTGAATTGCATTTAGCACCCCAGGCACTGACCTTGGGACCGGTCTCACGCTCTTCCTCAGTCCAGCCATGATTCCAGGCATCTGGAACTTTCTTCAAGAGGTTTTTTTCTCTTTATCTTTCACCACAATTTGCCTCCAAATTTCAAAGCCTAAAAAAACAGATATCATCGTATTGCCATTTCCCTACAAGTAGAAAAAGCAAGAATTAAAAAAGCAAGTGAATACACTCAGGGAAGGAGGTTTTGGTGCCTTTTGTACTAATGGGTAGATGGGTTAATTTTTTTTTTTTTTACCTTGCATTGTGGAAAATGATTTCCCAAGTAAACCAGTCTCTGTTGCTACATGGAGGCAAAATCTAGGGTCTTCTTTCTGTTTTTAGCAGAGATCAAGGGCAGTACCGTATCTCCTTTCCTCCTGATGGAGCGTTACCCATGGTATCTTATTTCTCCCAGACACCTGGATGAGGGCAAAGACCACCAGGGACATTTCCCACCCTAGAGATGTTCTGAGGCTGCAAATTCCCCAGTCATCCTTCCTTACTCAGCATTTTCCTCCAGGATTCACCTGATCTTTGGGCTGAGAATGGAAATTCTGAGGTCTTCTCAGCTGGAGACTTACCAATCAGCAAGCCTTTCTCTATGACCTAGCGATGACCTTCTTGCCTGATCCCTGCTATGAATGTGTTCATTGTTTGAGTCTGAGAATACTGACTACAGTGGTCTTTATGAAGACCTCCTTTCCTTCCAATTAATTATTTCATAAAATGTTCTGGTGCCTGGACATCGGGGGCCTGAGTTGGATTTGAGGAAAGGAGTTACCCATTTCTGGGGATTCATCCAGAGCCTTCCTTCCTAGTTAGTTATACCTTTTCACCTCTCAATGTTTCGCCTTGTCTAATCACCCATGAACTGATGATCAGGGCTTTGTGCAGATTGGCCTTGAGCAGATTCACACCTCACTAGTCTGTTACATGCACATTTGCATATTCATACACCTGGAAAGCCTTCTGTGAGCTTGATTTAAGTGTCTACTATCACTGAGAGATCAAAGGGAACTCTGGTTGCTCAGATACTAACCCAAAAGCCTACAGTTCGAATCCACCAGTTGTTCTGCAGAAGCAAAGCCTGATAGTGATAGTCAGCTTTTGTAAGGTTTTCAGCCTTGGGGGCAGTTCTACTTTGCCTTGTAGGGTTGCTATGAGTTGGAACTGACTTGATGGCCATGGATTTGGGATCATGCCAGACACAGTTTGGGTCTCAATGTCTTCCATATGAACAGGGTTTACCAAAGTGAGTCATCTAAAACGAACCTGTTTTGAAGAGTCCAGGGAAAGGTGCAAGAGAGACTCATTCCACAACCTGGCTTTCAAAAAGCATCTTGCTGAAAAGGTGTCAGGACATGGTCACTAGAGACCCATAACGTATCATATGTAGGAGCAGTGGGGCATCAGAGAGAGGCAGCCTGAGACTGGGGATTTCAGATACTCTAACTGCATCCATCCCAAGGGCTTCTTTTATACTTCAACACACTAGGGTTAGAGGAAATGCGTTTCATATGTACTGATTTCTTTAAACCCACATGTTGTTTTCTAGGCCTGTTTAATTGTCCGTGAAACCTCAGAGTTGTCTATAACATGGAGGGCACCCAGAAAATCCCTGTCACCATCACTGCCACAGACCACACCCTGCCTTAAACAGCCACCTCCCTTGGCACCATGGGTGGCCAGAACTGCTGCTAGCATTGCCAGACCACATGTATGTCCTGCTGGCAACTGGTTCAGAACAGGAAGGACCATCACATGTCGCTCATATTTCTTCCAGACTTTGTTTCTGAAGGCAGCGTTGCTGCACTCGCCAGGACTGGAAGTCAGAAACCTGATGTCATCCTTAGCTGTAAAATCTTCACCAAGCCACCAACCTCCCAAATCTCATCTTCTTCCTTCCTCAAATAAGGCTCATGATAAGGCTAATGAAAGGGATCTGTGGGTGCAAAGCACACAGTCAAAATGCAAGGTGGGAATAAGAGAAAACCTACTTCTGTTCATGCCAGTGAGAGCAGACGCCTATGTGGTTTCTTGCTCCTTCCCTGCTAAGACTTACTAGCCAGCAGAGTAAGCTAGTTGGTTAATATAACAACTACCACCGACATCCATCCTGTACTTGAGAGACTGCACACTGCTTTCGCCTGGATTATCTCAAGCATTCTTTACAACACCCAAGGGAAGACAGGTGCTATTCTCACTGCCAGTGAAGAAGACTCTAGGTTTAATGACAGCTCACCCGTGTGCTCAAGACTCTGTAGACTATGAATGGCAGCACCACTTACAAACCCAGAGACCCCAGCTCTTTCCACTCCGTCATTCTGTGTCTTCTTTAAGTTCCAAAAAGCATTCTGTGAATGTGAAAACTATTCACAATTTCCCCAATTCAAAGGTGTGTACTGCCTGATACAAGGATGAGGAATTCAGAAAGCCCCCATACATTGTGTTAATGAGAAAACAAGGCAGTTTCTCCCATTCAAGTACATAAAGTCAGAAGAGTTTTACATGTTATCCAAATACACGAGTGTGTTATAAGGATGGCTCTTCCTCTTCAGGACACACTTGTGGGCTAGCAATGCTAACAGTATGTTCTGGCTACCCATGATGCCAATGGAGGTGGCTGTCTTGTATAAGGAGGTCCACAGAGAAAGCAGGTGCCTAGGTGGTGCTGCTGATGACAGCCCATGAGCCCAGTCACTCCACTCTCTTTCACTGCAGAAAACCAATGTGACCAGAGTTCTGTCCTGTCACTTCTGGGAAGGTGCTAGCAATCTGAGGTTCTAGGACTAACTCAGCTCTTGAATTTAATGGAATTATTGTCTAATATGTGTCAGGCTGCTAACCTCAAGGTCAGTAGTTCGAAACTACCAGCTGTTCCATGGGAGAAAGTTGAGGCTTTCTGCTCCCACAAAGATTTATAGCCTTGGAACCCGTATGCAGGGTCTCTATGAGTTGGAACCGACTCCACGGTACACAACCACCTCCACCATTGTCTAGTCCAGTGTTGGTGAATGCCCCAGGCCAGCATTGAGACTATGAGCATTCAGGGATCAGGAAATTGGTGTGGGTTAGGTAAGGGACACATTTGACATGAATATAATCCAATAATAAGGGAACAGAGAAAGCAAACACTCATGGTCTCACCCCAAAACCCAAGAGATAAGGATATGTCTGGTGTAAGTCAAGGCTGAGCTAGCCTTGCCATTTCTGATTTCCTTAGATGAAACTCCTTCATGGTCACAAGATGTCTGTATTTCACCTTTATAGATTCTGGTTCATAGTGCTTAGGAGGGGCACCAGCTTCTCTCTGAGAAGCCCCTACAGAAATGTCATTGGTCCATCATGGGACCATCCCCTTCTGGCTGGGGGAATGGGCAGAGTTGTCCATGCTTGTCAGGAGCTCTTTCTGTGGGGACAGGCTGGGAGAAGGATAAAATCCTTTCATAGCACAGTAACTGAGAGTGGAGGAAGAGGAATTCCCTGGAGGAAATTGCAGTGTGGTTATTAAAAGATGGGCCAATCTATACAAGGCAAATGTCCCAAAGCTCCAATACCCACTATAATACACAGGTGCCTCACCTTCCACCTAAACTTGATACTGCCTTCGCCTTGCCTACTTACTGCCATCAAGTCGATTCGAACTCATAATGAGCCTAGAGAATAGAGTAGAACTATTTCCTAGGGTTTGTGAGACTGTGCATCTTTATGGGAGCACACAGACTTATCTTTCTCCCATGGAGGGGCTGGTGGATTTGAACCGCCGACCTTGTGGTTAGCAGCCCAGCATCTAGCCCACTGCCCCACCAGGGCTCCTTCTTTCCCTGAGGACACTATCAAACTCTCATTCCTTCCCTGAAGCAGGAATTGGCAGACTTTTTCTGCCAAGTCAGATAGTAAATAGTTTCGGTGGGGCTGGCCATAAGGTCTCCGTGGCAACGACTTTGCTCACTTGGCCATGGTAGCGTGAAAGCTGCCGCAGACAATACGTACATGGATGAATGCGTGGCTGTGTTCTAACAAACTTGATTTAGGGATACCTACCGAAATGTGAATTTCATGTATTTTTCACATGTCATTGACTATTGTTCTTTTTTTTTTTTTTTTCAAGAAATTAAACATTAAAAACCCATTTCTAGCTTATCCCAAAACAAAACAAAATCTGTAAAAAAAATAAACAATCCAAAGCAGTTATATTCAAGGTAATTCCAACTCATGGTGGCCCCATGTGTTACACAGCAGAACTGTGCCCCAGAGAGTTTTCAATACTGTGACCTCTCAGACAGAAACAGATCACCAGGTCTTTCTTCTGAAGCACCTTAGGATGAATTTGAACCACCATCTGTTTGATTCATAGTTGAGCATGTAACCATCTGCGCCACCCAGAGACTCTATCGGTGCTTATCCCACTGCCATGGAGTTGAGATCTTTGTTCCTAGACCACACAAAAATAGGAAACAGGTGAAATTTGACTCATGGCTGTGGTGTGTCCATCCTTGCTCCAAATGGTTAGCTGTCAGAAGGTGGGAAATCAAACATGAGAGCCTCTTAAGTTGTCAAAGGGCACAGAGTCCAGGTGAGAACATGTGTCTAAGGCCCATGAATCAGAAAGAACCTCAAGAAATCTTTTGAACAAAGTGAAATTCTCATGTTTGGTTAGTGATTTACCTATAGTCTCTCCCATACTAATTTACAGAGAGAAGTCTATTAATCATTCTGGGTACAGAAAGGAAATCGCATTCTCAGCATAAACATAAATTATCAGCCTAAAACTCAAATTCCTTCAGAGGGATGGGGCAAGCTAAAAGTTTTGAATAGCTCAAATAGAACAAATGGATGAGAGGAGATAATGCATCTTTTGAAACACAAACCTGAAAAGATGTTATGCTCAATTACACTGACAAAAGATTTGGGATCCAGCAATATCCTCCGTGGAATTCCGCAGCTAAACAGGAATGCTAAATCAAAGACTTTAACTTAAGCAAGTGTAATATAGCATAAGCCACATTACATGCGCATCCACTGGGATTTGAATGTGCTCTGATGTTTACAAAATGCCTTCTTCCATCTCTATAAGCAGGTGAACTTGTCTGCTAAGACCCCTGAATCTTGGAGCTGTCAAGCTCTCAGATTGAGCACTGGAGTACTTTAGAAACAGCAAGGTCAGGAGAGGTGGTGAGGAGGCCTGGGATGTTAACCAGGAGACTCTACCCTTCCAGGGGAGAAACATCCAATACAAGTAGCCAGCGACAGGGGCAGAGCCACTGAGGAAGAAAAATGAGGTGACTAGGAAGAATAGGAACAGAAGCAGGGTTGGCAAATCCATGGTGCCACCCTGGGCACAAGCAATCAGCTTGTACAAGCCATCAGTCCACTGGTCTTCCCCAACACCCACTCTCAGCTCCTCGAGCCAGGACAGGCTTATAGCCTAACTATGGTGACCCCACATGTGTCAGAGGAGAATTATACTCCTAGGGTTGTCAATGACTGAATTTTGGGAAGTAGATTGCCAGCTCTTTCTTTCTACACTTCTGGGTGAACTCAAACCTTCAATCTTTCCTTAGTAGCTGAGTGCATTAATTGTTTGCCTTCCCCAGGGAATCCACCAATCCCTGAGAGGAAGGATCTCTAACTTGTTTCTGTTCTGAGTGCCAGCTCTGCCTTCCTCAGTCAGTCCCTGCAGTGGCAGGGATGCTCTCAAACACTCTTTTGTTTTCCACAAGGCATTTGTTGAAACATAAATAAATGCATGTGTTAAGCCTAACATGGGGCTGGAACTTGGAAAACAAGGGTTGCTGCTGTCTCATGGTTCCTCTGGACAGGCTGAGATTCTAAATGAATCATTGGTCAGTGTGAAAGCTGACCCTAGTATTTTGTACTCTAGGTATCTTGAGATCCAGACAGATGGGCAAAAGGGAAAAAAGAAACAGGGTTCTGAATAAATGGAGGAATAGCCTTGTCCTATGCAGTACCCAAGGGCAAAACTGGGACCTGTAAATATATACCAGAGGCAAAATTGGTTTACATTGCAAATTTTCTTACATATTTTCTAAGGAGCCTTAGGATCAGCAGTGAAAGAGGTTGCCTATGGAGGACTGAGCTTCCTATCAGCAGAGCTGGGGATGCAGAGGTAGGAAAATCTTCCCCAAGAATATGACAAAGGACAATTCCAACATGGATGGCAGGTGAAAACAACTTAATGCCACATAACAACAACAAAGTTATTTTCGGCTTTAGACATCTTGGGATCTCTGGTTTGCACACCCCGCTCTAACATCTAAGATGAACTGGGGAGGCAGGTAGAGGCATGCCAAGTATTTAAGGTGACCTGGAGTCCTGGTGTGGCATCATAGGATAAGAACTGTACACAGGGTGAGCAGTTCAAACCACTCCTTGGAAACACTATAATCACTATGAGTTGGAACCAACTTGATGGCACTTAACAAAAGCAACCAGCTGGACTGGTCAAGCACTGGTGGCACTGTAAGATAAGCATTGGACTGCTAACTACAAGGTCGGCAGTTCAAGCCCACCAGCTGCCCAACAGAGATCTAGATGAGGTTTTCTACTCCCATAAAGATTTATACCATAGAAAGTCCCTATGACTCTGAACCTGGACTCCTGGTGTGGCACTGTAGGATCAGCACTGGACTGCAAACCACAAGGTTGGCAGTTCAAACTCACCACCTGCTCCTCGGAACCCTATAAAGGGTCGCTATGAGTAGGAAGCAACTTGACGGCAGTTAACAAACAAAACAAAAAAAAACGAGTGTGAACAGATTCAATGGTACTCAACAGGAAAGCTGAACTGGAAAATAAGGCTTGACCTTCAACCAAAATTCGACTTTCTAATTCTTCCCCCAGCTCCAAGTCCAGTATAAGTATGAAATCTGGGTGCTGGGACAGACATGTTTTCAGCCAATGGGAGGGAAGTTGGAACTTGCTTTGAGTATGGGCCCAAAAATCCCAGGGATGAATTCCCCAGAAGACTGGGTTGTGCTTGGTTATGGGGGTAGAGGCTATACAGGTTGCAAGAGTAGACCCTCTATGCCTCCAGAGAGGAAGTGAGAGGGCAGGTGGGGAACTTCAGACATGTCCTTGCCCACATTGAGCACCACAATACTCAGGGAAGAAAAGAGCTCAACCCCCACCCTAACAAGACCTCTGGGGGAATCACAGGAAGCCAGAGCTGCTCTCCCAGTGAAGCCATCATCCCTGGAGTGTACACAGGAAGTGCTGCCCGTCCGTGCTGGTACAGAGGATACCTGACAAACAGCTCTTTAGCCATCTGCTGAGGAAATACCAAGGTAAATTAAAGCGAGAGTGAATTTGTGACTTCTGTCTTTTCCAAAAAGATAGTGTTGGCAGGTTTATGAGAAAACCATTCCCAAACACCTTGAATTTATATGGCACGCTTATTTCAAAAGCTCGTCCACATCTGTTAGTTCTTTGAAGCCCCAGGAGGCAGGTAGGGCAAGAAGAAGAACTGGGTGGGGGAACCGAGCCTCAGAGAGCTTGGGCGACTTGCCAAAGGCCATGTGGCTTGCAGGTAAGATGCTGGAAGTGGCACCCAGTGCCCCGACCCCTTACATGGGCTCACGAAGCTTCTTTTGCTTAGAGAGCTAGGACAAGGGTGTTTCTGCAGAAGGGCTGGAAGCCAAGCAATCACTTAAGGCTGAGTGGTGACACCCTGTCTCAGGTGCACACATAGCCCTGTGCCTGTGTGCTCTGTGAATTTGCCAAGATTTAGAAGTAAGGGAATAATGCTGCCTCAAACAGAAGTCAACAGAGGCTGATTGACAAGCAGACCCTCATAATCAGTGCTGCAGTAAAACTAAACTAATTATGGTGTCAATTGGTAACATTATAAAGGTTGAAGCTACATAATGAAAAAAGAACATACATGCTGGCAGAGCTAGTTCAGCAAATGTAATTACAGGGTGACATTATTGGCAAATAGTATTTTATGAGGTATTAGTAGGAAGGTGGCATAAATTCATTCCAAAACCTCCAGCCTCATCAGAGGTCTGGGGGACCCGGCACAGGTCAAAGGCTCACCCCTGAACATTGCCTTGGTACACTGAGGATGCTTCACCAGGCTCAGCTGTCTCTTGACTTCTCTCAAAGGAGATTTTTCAAAAAGGTTTACTACCCACTATTCCTCCAGTTTCTTGTAGGTTTTAAGGTACCTTTGCTCTCAGACTAGTCCATGCTCTTTACTTCTCATGCTGGTATAAAGGAAAGAGATTGTCTTCTGCTATATATAATGATTAATAGTCTTTGTATAACAAATCATGCCTGAAACTGAGTGTCTTCAAACAGCAGTGGTCACAGCTGACAGGAAGGGCTGGGAGCTGATCTGGTCTCTCTTCCTCTAACTTCTCTGCAAGGCTAGCTCAGCTTTCTCACAGCATGGTAGTCTCGGGAGTCGGATTTCTTATATGAGGTCTGGCTTCCTCCAGGGTTGTTGCTGTTGTTAGGTGCGATCGAGTCGGTACCGACTCATAGCAATCCTATGCACAACAGAACGAAACACTGCCCAATCCTGGACCAACCTCACTACTGTTGCCGCACTTGAGTCCATTGATGCTGCCCCTTTGCCAATCCATCTTGCTGGGGGTCTTCCTCTTTTTCTCTGACCCTCCACCTTACCAAACATGATATCCTTCTCCAGTGACTGGTCCCTCCTGACAATACGTCCGAAGTATGAGAGATGAAGTTTGGCCATCCTGGCCTCCAAGAAGCACTCTGGCTGCACTTCTTCCAACACAGATCTGTTTGTTCTTTTGGCAGCCCATGGCACTTTCACCATTCTCCTGCAACACCATAACTCAAAAGCATCAGTCCTTCTACGGTCTTCCTTACTCACTGTCCAGCTTTCCCGTGCATACGAGGTTAAGCCTTAGAAAAAGCCCAAGTGAAAGATACAAGGGTTCTCAGGGCCTTGCCTTGGAAGGACCAGAACATCATTTCTGCTCTTATCTACTGTCCAAGCAAGTCATTAAGACCATCCCAGACTCAAGGGGAAGGAAACTAGACTCCACTTTTCAACAGGAAAAGTAGCAAAAGATTTACAGCCATCTTTAATCGACCGTACTTTCTCTGTGTAGAAATAAAGCCTAAGAAACCCTATACATGGTTGCTATGAGTCTGAACTGACTCCAAGGCACATAACCACCACCACTATACTCATTGAGCAAGAGAAAGATGAGACTTTCTGCTCTAGCAAAGATTTAGAACCTTGGAAACCCTATACAGGGTCAACATAAGTCAGAAATGGCTCTAGAGCAATTAAGAACACTAATAACATACTGGTGCTGTAGGATAAAGGAACTCTGGTAAGGTAGTGCTTACAAGTTGGGCTGCTAATCTCACAGTCAGCTGTTCAAAACCACAGTGGTTCTGTGGGAGAAAGATGAGGCTTTCTGCTCCTGTAAACCTCAGAAAGCCCGAACAGGGTCGCTAAGTGTCGGAATCAACTCCACAGCACACAACAGTGCAATAATAATGCTGTAGGATAAGCACTGGACTGCTATACAACTCAAGGATGATGGTTCAAACCCACCAGTCCCTCCTCAGAAAACCCAGACAGGGTCTCTCTGAGTCAGAATTAACTCAGCAGCACTAGACAATAACAATTTACACAAGTTCATTGGTCTCACCTGTGCTGGCTCTTCTCTCAGGGACACTTCCTATATGTCAGTTCCAGGTTGATAGCTACTGTTGTGTTTTTCACCAAAAGATGTCTTGATGGCAATGTGGGTTAGGCATTGGGCTGCTAATCGCAAGGTCGGTGGTTCAAACCTACCAACCACTCTGTGGGAGAAAGATGAGGCTGCTTGCTTCCATAAAGATTTATGGTCTCAGAGACCCTATAAAGGGTCGCTATGAGTCGAAATCAGCTCAACGGTAGTGGGGTTGGCCTTTTGCTTGGTACTTACCATAGCTATTACCTATGTCCAAGTCTGCCTAACCACAGTAGTCACCGATGGATGTTCTGCCAGAATTCAAGGACTCATATGTACTCTGGAGCCAGGGGTTATCTGGTGAGGCCACTTGTCCAACGTGTGAAGGAGAAGTTATTGCTGAATAGAATTAAGATTCTCTTAGTCTAGAAGATTAGAAGACAAACAAAAGCACTTATTCAGAAGAAGGGAGTAAGGGAATAAGAAAAAAACAAAGAAATGAGAAACAGTAGGGTGGATCTAGAAGAATGAGGCAATGACTGGTCTCTTCCAACTAGTAAATGAACTTCTCTTCTATGTGGCCTCAACATCTCTGGGAAGAGGCACAAGACCAGCAGTTAGGACCTTGTTTTGGAGCCTGGTTCTGAGTCTTTACTCTCAGGCACCAAAATGTCCTCTAGTTGGGAGAATGTCCACAAGTGTCCTGGAGAGGCTTTCTTTGGGTGCTTCAGTCTGAAATAAAGGCAGCAAAAGAGAAACACGACTGCCATGCACCATTACAAAACATTGCCATTAAGTTTAATGCCTTTGTAACCAAGAATACTACATTTATTACCCCAGATATATTCCCGGATTTAACACCCATCAGTCTTTAGACTTTATTTTTTCATATAAAATAAATATGGCTGGAATATAAGATCATGACTGCACCGTTATTTTTCTAAAACGATGTAATTTAAATGCAGTCTAACTGCCCCTTTGCTGTACGCCTGGGAATACTAAAGGACCACCCTGCTCTTGGAAGAACGTTTGCCCCACTGAGTAAGTACAACAGCCGACAAGGTAGACTTCCCTGAGAAACCGCTGGGTTTCATCACTGTTTAATGAATTGTTGCATTCTTTATAGGATAAACAATAAATTGCACATGATTTATCATATTACCCAATAAATCATGTGACAAATCATTAGGCAGAGTGATAAAATCAAGTGTTTTAGAAATAAGTTAATCTATGATGCCAATGTGTAAACTAAGCAGTTGCTTAAAAACCCTATTTACTAATCAGTTTTACATAAAGAAAGATTAATGATTATGTAGATTGAATGTGTACTTATTCCTATAAACATCAGAGTAGTGTGCCCTATTGGCCTTTTCTTTTTAGCAAAGTTACCCCCCAAAAGCCTTCCTTCAATGGTACAATTTGGTTTATCTCCCTCCTCCCTAGGTTTGCCTTGACTCGGAAAGGAGGCTGGATAAGTGAGGGCAAGAGAAAGAAATGGTTAATTAAGAGAATGTCACTGGAGGGGCCCAGTGGAGAGGCTGTTCTCACCATCAATTCTGTAATACACAATTAACACTTTCATTAGTGCTTGGAGACAGATTCCAATGACGTTTGCTTCTCCAGCCTGCGTTTGGCCCAGCTCTCTTTCTCTCTTATGACAACTATGTTTATACCTTCTCTGCCCATCGAGCTGGCTGGCACATCGAATTACCCTCAAGAGTACATGGGCATCACGTCACATTTGTGTGCCCGATATCATACGTGACGAGCTGTGCTATGGCTAGGGCCTTTAATGCATATCCCACAGACAGCCGACCCCGGAATCCATAGGCACATATTAAGCTAAATCTTTTTGGAGTCAAGCTTATTTCACATCAGTTACACAAACATATTGGTTCCTTTAAAAGAACAAATGCTTCGTGAGTTAAGGAAACAACTCCAAGACTGAAACCTTAGAAGTCATTCCACAAGTCAATTAAGTCCTTCCTTTTGAAGGCCTTTTTAAAAGGGAGATTAGGGGCTCAACTTCTAGAATATGTGTTTTGAACGATATTATAAACTCTGGACATTTGTAGCCAACGTAAAGGGAGGGACCTGCCTAGTATACCCAGGAAGAAAACTCAGAATACCAGAGAAGAGCTGTTTTCCTCTCTTGAATGAACAGACCACTGATCTCATTTGGTCTATGACTTTGGATTGCTTCATCACAACAAACTGACCCCTGAATCGATGAAGCCTAGTGCAGCCCTTTGCTTGATCTTAGCAATGCAAGTAGACTTGAAAGCATTTTAAACATGTTCTAAAATCCATCTTCTCTTTCTCAAATGCATGAGATTCATGTTAAATTTCTTGAGAAAATGCTAATCACTCCATCAGAGAACCACCACTCTGGTGCCCAGCAAAGCGTTTGAGTGGGGGATGGCATATGGATGGAAGACCAGAGAAGAGTCAAGGACTGTGTTGCCTTATCCTTCTATAAAATAATCAATGAGATAAAGAAATTATACTGATAACTTCAGCTTCAATGAACAACTTGTAAAATATTGTTTCAAAGGCAAAAACCCAAGAAATGAGCTTTTATATGTGGTCTTTAGTTCTCATACAAGAGGCAGAAGAACATAAGAGGTTCAGAAAGAAATAGGAATCTAAAGTCATCCTGTGTGGATTGTTTTCCTCTATCCCTAGCCCTTTGAGATGCCCTGAGCTGCAGCGTGGGACCCAACAGTTAGACTCAGGGAGACTGAAGTCATTTACCAAGATAAAACAGGAAAGAGATTTAAGGTAAATTATATGTCTAATGCAGAGTCCCTGGGGCTTGTTCTTGTTGCTCAGTGCTGTTGAGTCACTTCCGACCTGTAGAAACTCTGCCTAGGGTTTCTGAGGAGCAACTGGTGAGCTTGACCCACCAACTTTGCGGTTCAAACTGACTTTGCAGTACAGCGCATTAAGCCACAACACCACACTCATGTGGAGTCCTGTGGATGCACACAGCTAATACACTCATCTGCTAACCAAAAGAATTAGTCATTGAATACCCTATGGATCACAGCTCTATCTGATATATAGATATAGATATAGATGTAGATGTAGATATAGATGTAGATATAGATATAGATAGATAGATATTTCATTGACTCAGCAGCAACTGGTCTCTGTCTAACCCCCAGAAAAGACATTAAGAGAGACAACAAAGTTCTCATCCTATTTTCCCTTCATTTTCATCTAACTCAATTCTAAATACATCCTGCTCAGCTTTCAGAATACCACCTGACAGACCGTCAGTAGATTGAGTTTTGCTTTAGTAGCATATACTATCAAAATATCCGTAGCCTACAACAAAATTTGATTTCTTGCTTTTGTAAAGTCACCATGAGGCAGAAAATGCTCCAGGCTGATGTTGTTGTCTCTGTGCTAGCTCAATAGTCATCTGCTTCAGTCTAATGCCATTTCTAGAGGGACAAGCGACTCCCGAGTCACTGAGGAAGACAGCATACAAAAATAAACAGTAGTTCTTACATGCTTTCCCTTGAATTAGCACATTGTATTTCATTGGATAGAACTAATTGCATGGTTATTCCTAACGTTAAGAAGGTGGAAGTATAATCTTCCATTTACCCAGAGATCAAGAAGAGTCAGAGACTGATGACCTTGATCAAACAACACATTTCCCAGAGTACCATTCATCAACTTTGTTGCAAAAAACCAACAAGCAAAGAGTCCTATTAGTAAGTATGACTCACTTCCCAGTATCTTAAGGAAAGCTACTGTCTCTGCTGCTACAATCTGAACTGCTTCTGCCCTTAGAAGCACATACGCTTAGAAGTACATAAGCTTTGTCAAGTATACTAAGAGGCACATTTGTATAATGCTTAATTCAACAAAGAAGCAATATAACCTAATGGCCAAGAACATGCATTCTGGAGTCCAACTGCCAAGTACACTTCAATCCTGGCTACACTACTATACCAGTATAGCCTTCTTGTTGTTGTTGCTAAGTCTCCATTGAGTCGGTTCCGACTCATAGCAAACCTGTTTAGGGTTTTCGAGGAGTTGCTGGTGAGTTTGAACCACTGACTTTTGCAGTTCAAACCAATCTTGCAGTCCAGTGCTTATCCCATAGCACCACACCAGGACTCTAGTATAATTTTAAGCATGTAGGAGCTATGGTAGCATAGTGGTTACGAATCGGGCTGCGAACCTTAAGATCACTGGTTCGAAACTACCAGCCGCTCCGCGGGAGAAAGATGAGGTTTTCTACTCCCATGAAGATTTGCATCCCCGGAAACCCTGTACAGGGTCGCTATGGGTCAGAACTGACTAGACGGCACTTAACAACAACAACAACAACAATTACTTTTTCTAGGCCTCGGTTCATTCATGTTAATTACCATTCCTAAGCCTCAGTTTGTTCATCAGTACCACGGAGCTAGTTACAGAGCACTAACAATGGCGCCTAACTCATAAGAAGATTGTTTAAGGGAATGAATATATATAAAGAACTTGGAAGAATGCTTGTTACTGAGTGAATTTTATAGAAACGTTTTCTCTAACTATGGGACATTACAGGCTTCTAGGAGTACGGAAGAAAGATGAGGCTTTCCGCTCCCGTAAAGATTTACAGCCTCGGAAACCCTGTACAGGGTGGCTATGGGTCGTAACAAGAACAACAGGAGTGCTCACAGCTCTTGTCCCATTTGATGATTACAATTTATCTGAGGAGCAATTTCACTCTCTGTCTCCTCCCTTATTCCTGACAGGGAGGTCAGAAATGAAAGGATGTTGACTTGTTTAAAAGTTGAGCAAAGCCGATGGCAGATAGAAACTAGAAGAGAATGATTTGTTCGACATATGAAAACGGGAAGATTTCTAAGGAATTGGCAGAGACAATCAAAAATAGTCCTTGTGCCTTCTATGTGGCTCAGTCCCCTTGTAGTTAAGTAAGACTTATCAGCAGTTAAGGCCAGTCATTTGGGAGCAGAACTAACATGGGTCAGGTGTAAGGTTTTTTAGCACCTTCCTCTCCAGTCGTGACAACAATGAAAAGGTGATGTCTGAATTGTTGAGTCCCTCCTGGAATATGATTGTCCAGGGACAACGCCTGCATGAGAACAAAATGTATGTTGTTTGTTATTGAAGCATATCTAACCTTACTAATACAAGACATTTTCCTCCTGGAAGAACTAAGAATACAGAGTAGATGGTCAAATTCCAAAGTGGAATTCTTAAGAACAAGGGTTGTTCATAAAAATACTCAAGTAACTTGCTTTGCTATGACACAAATGTTTTCTATTTCTTTTCTGTTTTTTTTGTTGTTGTTGTTTTATTTTATTTTATGTTTGGGAGGGGAAAGGTATTTAAAGAAAGACAATTAGCTCTATGTTTAAGTTGTCACTGTTAGTGGTGGTGTTGTTAAGTGCTGTCGAGTCAGTTCTGACCCACAGTAACCCTGTATAGGGTTTCTGAGGACCAGCTGGTGAGCTTGAACTGCCAACTCTGCAGCTCAAACTGACTTTGCAATCCAGTGCATTAACCCACAGCACCACACTAGGACTCCAAGTTGTCACCAGGACAGTGATAAAAACTACAAGTCACAGAATGGACTTAGCATCTATGTGATATAGAAAGTTAGAGTTAAACATTTTAAATAAATAATAATTCACCTTCTCCACACATTTTAGGATATAAAGAGGAAGTTTAGTCCATCTGATTATGTCTTACATGTTCAGATGACCCTAGGCCAAAAAATAAACAGAATTAATGAAAACAGTAATTAATAACTCAAATTTACAGGTTCTTGTTATTGTTGTCATGTGCCATGGTGTTGTTGTTGTTAAGTGTCGTCGAGTCGGTTCCGACCCATAGCGACCCTGTACAGGGTTTCCGAGGGTGTAAATCCTTATGGGAGTAGAAAGCCTCATCTTTCTCCTGCGGAGCGGCTGGTAGTTTTGAACCGCTGACCTTAAGGTTGGCAGCCCGATTTGTAACCACTATGCTACCAGAGGTGGAAAAACAAAGAACTTTCCCATAAATTGCTCAGAAAGGAGTGTGGTGAAACACAGATCATTTGCACTTAATCCAATACAAAGATTGAAATGGACATTTATATGTAGGCCAACCTCAGAAGAGTCAAGGTCAACAATAACCCACATGTTGCTAAATCCGTCATCCATTCTGGCTTCTCACCTATTTGACATATCTGCAGCATTTGATTCAGGAAAGTGTTTTTCATAACTTAGAATACTTTCTTCATTTGACTTCCAGAGATATAATCCTTTCTTACTTTTCCTCCTGTATCATTAACTTCTGCTCCTGTAAAGATTTATAGCCTTGGAAACGCTGTACAGGGTCGTTATGAGTCAGAACTGACTCCACGGCACATAACCACCACCACCACCAATCATGTTCCATGATGTAATCTGATGTGATCAACTAATCAAATGTAAAGGGTTTAGCGTGGGAGACAACATCCTTACTCAGGTCAGAACCCTGATTAGATGTAAGAGGAATTTCCCTGGGGTATAGCCTGAGTAGTTCTTATCTTACAAGAGATAAAAGGAGAGAGAAGTGAGCAAAGAAAATAGGATGTACTACCACCAAGGAGCTCTGGTAGCATAGTGGTTATGAGTCGGACTGCTAACCTTGAGGTCAGCAGTTCGAAACTACCATGAATACACAGGCCTGTCTCTTCTCTTCATACAATGAGGCTTGTAAGATTTCCTGTTAAGATTTACAGCCTTGGAAACTCTACTAAGGATTACTATAAAGGATTACTATGAGTCAAAACCAGCTTCACAGCATAGCACCACCATGAGCCTGTGGTGGCTGGCATTTTACTGTGATGATGGAAGCTATGCCACAGGTATTTTAAAAACCAGGAGGGTCACCCACCCCATGGTAGATAGGTTAGAGTGGAGCTTCCAGATTAAAACAGAAGGAGAAGCAAACTTCTTATGAAAGTTTAGTCTCTGAAAACCTTATAAATAGCAGCGAAATACTGTCAGATATAGTGCCAAAAGATGAAAACATTATGAGTAGCAAGATAACATTATGAGATATAGTGCCAGATGATGAGACCTTCCAATTGGAAAGCACTCCAAATTCGACTGGGGAAGTGCTGCTTCCTCAAAGTAGAGTTGACCATGATGATACAAAAGGAGTGAAGCTTTCAAGACCTTTATTTGCTGGCGGGGAGCAACTCAAAATGAGGAGAAGTCACTGGAAACATCCATTAATAATCAGAACATGCAATGTACAAAGTATGAATCTAGGAAAATTGGAAGTTGTCAAAAATGAAATGGAATGCATAAAGTTTGATAACCCAGACATCGCTACCTAGATATGAGTGAGCTGAAATGGACTGCTATTGACCATTTTGAAACTAATAATCATATGGTTTACAATGCTGGGAATGACAAATTGAAGAGGAACGCTGTTGTATTCATAATCAAAAAGAATATTTCAAAATATCTTGAAGTACAAGCTGTCTATGATAGGTTAATCTCAATATAGCATGGTGACCTCAAGGTAGGTTTGAACCAGAAGGTCAATGGTTCAGACTCACCAGCCTCTCCTCGGTAACCCTACACAGTGTCACTAAGAGTTGGGACCAACTCGACAACACTTAACAACAACAAGGAAAACCAGATAATACCACTATTATTCAAATTTACACATCAACCACTAAAGACAGTGATGATGAAATTGAATATTTCTACCAATTTCTACAGTCTGAAATTGATCAAACATGTAATCAACACAAATTGATAATTACTGGGGATTGGAATGCAAAGGTTGGAAACAAGGAGGACTAATCCGTAGTTGGAAAATATGACCTTGGTGATAGAAATGATGCTAGAGCTCCAATGATAGAATTTTACAAAGCTAATGACTTATTCACTGCCCAAACCTTCATAAAACAATGTGACAGGCCACTATACATGCAGACTTCACTAGACAGAATACACAGAAATCAAACTGACTACATCTGTGGGTGGAAAAGTTCAATACCATCAGCCAAAACAAGGTCAGGGGTCAACTGTGAAGCAGATCATCAATTGCTCATATATAAGCTCAGGTTGAACCTAAAGCAAACGAAAACAACTTCATGAGAGTCAAAATATGATCTTGAACATATCCCAGATGAATTTAAAGATCATGTCAAGAACAAGTTTGATGCATTAGACACTAATGACTGAAGACCAGAACAGTTGTGAGATGACATCAAGAACATTATACAAGAAGAAAGCAAAAGACCATTAAAAAGAAAGAAAAGACCAAATGAGCATCAGATGAGACTCTGAAACTTGTTTTCCAACATAGAGATGTTAAAGCAAATGGTAGAAATGAGAAAGTAAATGAGCTGAACAGAAAATTTCACAGGGCAGCTCGAGAAGATCAAGTCAAGTATTATAATGAAATGTGCAAAGACCTGAAGTTAAAAAGTCAAAAGAAAAGAGTAGATTCAGCATGTCTCAAGCTGAAAAAACTGAAGAAAAAATTCAGCTTGCCATATTGAAAGACTCAATGGGAGTTCTAGTGTGGTGCTGTAGGATCAGCAATAGACTGCGAACCACTAAGTCAGCAGTTCAAATCCACCGGCTGCTCCTCAGAAACCCTATGCAGGGTCGCTATGAGTCAGAGTCAACTCGTCGGCACTAACAGCAGCAACAACATAGGTAAAATATTGAAAGATTCAGAAAGCACCAAAAGAAAATGAAATACACAGAATCATTGTATCAAAAAGAAATGGTCAATGTCAGCCATTCCAAGAAGCAGCATATGATCAAGAACAGAAGATAATGAAGAAAGACATCCAAGGTGCACTAAAAGCATTGGCAAAAACAAGACTTCAGGAATTGGTGGAATACAGTTGAAATCTTCCAACAAACAGATGAAGCACTGAAGGTGCTCACTCGTCTATGTTAAGTAATTTGGAAGACAGCTACCTGGCCAGTCAAATGGACAAGATTCATATCTGCATCCATTCCAAAGACACACGACTCAATAGAATGAACATCATTGAACAATATCATTAATATCACATGCAAGTAAAATTTTGCTGAAGATGATTTTAAAATGGTTTCAACAGTACATCAACAGGAAACTGCCAGAAATTCAAGCTGTATTCAGAAGAGGGTGTGGAACAAGAAATGTCATTGCTGATGTCAGATGAATCTTAGCTAAAAGCAGAGAATACCAGAAAGATGTTTACCTGTGCTTTATTGACTATACAAAGGCTTTCAATTGTATGGATCATGACAAGCTATGGAAAGCATTGTGACCAATAGGTATTCTAGAATATTTAATTATGCTCATGAGGGACCTGTACATAGACTAAAAAGCAATTGTTTGGCCGGAACAAGGGGATATTGAATGGTTTAAAATCAGGAAAGGTGTGTGCCAGTGTTGTATTCATTCACTGTACTTATTCAATCTGTATGCTGAGCAAATAACTCAAGAAACTGAATTAGATGAATAACATGGCATCAGGATTGAAGGAAGGCTCATTAACAAGGTCGTTATGCAGAATGTATAACCTTTCTTGCTGAAAGCGAAGAGGCCTTAAAATATTTACTGATGAAGATCAAAGACTAAGGCTTTCGGTATGGATTGCACCTTAATGTGAAAAGAAAAGAAAGAAAGAAAGAAAGAAAAAATCCTCACAACTGGACCAATAAACAGCATCAGGATAAATGGAGAAGAGATTTACATTTTCAACGACTTCATTTTGCTTGGATCCATACTCAACACTTTGAAAGCAGCAGTCAAGGATCAAATGACATACGGCAGAAGACAAATGTGCTCCACAAGAACTCTTTGAGGTGTTAAAGAGCAAACATTATTCATTTGAGGACTAAGGTGTGCCTTCTCCAATCAAAATTTTCAATAACCTCATATGTATGTGAAAGTTGAACAGTGAATAAGGAAGGCCATAGAAGAATTGATGCAGTTAAGTTAAGGTATTGAAGAAGAATATTGAAAGTACCATGGACTGCAAGAAGAAGAAACTAAACGGTGTTGGAAGAAGCACAGCCAGATGTTCTTTAGAAGCCAGGATGGTAAGACTTCATCTCTCATACTTTGGACATGTTATCAGGAGCATGTTATCTGGAGAAGGACTCATGCTTGGTAAAGTGGAGGGTCAGTGAAAAAAGAGGAAGACTGACATCGAAATGGATTGAAACAATGATAGCAGCAACAGGGCCAGGCATAACAATTTTGAATATGGCACAGAATTGGACAGCATAGGGTGGTCACGATCAGAGTTGACCTGAGGGTACCTAACAACAACCACTACCACCAAGAAAGAAGAGCTGGGAGTGGATTCACTTTGTGGATCAAGGGTCCTTTTGATGAGAACTTCCTAGACCTAGATCAATGTCAAGACATTTGTAGAAGTTCAAGGGATGCTGAGCTCACAGGCGTTGAAAAGAGACAAGGACCTTCCCCCAGAGCCGACACAGAGGCACTCTGTATTCGGATTCCTAGCCTCCTAAACTGTGAGGGAATAAAGTTCTGTTTTTAACAGCATCCACTTGTGATATTTCTATTATTGCAATGTGAGAGATCTAAGACAAAGGATAAGTGGCTTGCCCCAAATAGGCAGCCAGTCCATGCCCAGGCCAGCAAGAAAGCAAAAAGATTCTCAACTCCCACTTCATGTTCTAACCACTAGACTGAGCTCCTGTTGCTTTATAAAAATGATTTGCTTTTCATTAAAATAGGAGCATGAATTATTTTTATCTCTGTATTATTGGGCGGTAAGTAAATTCACAGTAACTCACTGGATTTTTTTAAATCTATTTTAAATACAAACACACTGCCATATTTTCTGTGGGTTTGAAAGCTTATGTTAAGTTTGCAAATAAGTCAACTCCATAAAGATAACATCTTTCCCTAAAAAAATGTGTTGCAATCTAGTGCATGTTATAGAAATTTAACATATTATTAAGAAGATACAGGAGCTCCCCCTCAGAAGGTCCTGAGCAGATCTAAGTTCCCTACCTCCTGCCCCCTGATGTCAGATGATTGACAGGGCAGTTTCCAAACTAACTCCCCAGGGTGACCGCTGAAGCTCTCACAGGACTTACAAGTGATGTGAAGCTGTTATTTTATTTTGGGTCCCGCTGAACTTTATTTTTGAATCCACCTGGCTCTATGTCTGACAGGTCCTGTAATTCACAGAGGGACCTAGATCACTGGTCTACCCTGAGAAGACGCCATCTCAGACAGGTATGCCTGGAAATGCTCAGAGATCTCCCAGCCCCGCTGTCTGTCAGGACATTAATAGCTAGACCTCAGGTGGCCACAGTGGCCAGACCTCAGTGATTGGGATGGAGCACTGTGCTTCTAGTCCATTACAGGAAAAATAAAAGCCCAAGGCCACATAAGGCCATGTATCATGTTTAGATCTAATGAGAGCCTATCAGTACAAAGTTCCCTAGGCAGACCCTCTCTTCTAGTCCTGTTTCTCCTATAGCTACTTCTTCTCCCCTATAGAAAGGTTTAGGAGCACAGCAAATGAGCGGAGGACCAAGATTATTTTTTATGTCTCCTTGACAAATGTTTCCAGCCACTGTCTTAGACCTGAGCCTGTGAGGGGATCAGTTGGTATCACACACCCAAGCCGTTTTGACATTGCTTCTCTTATTTCCCTTCCTGGACTCCTAGTCTCCAGAAATTTTACCAAAATAAAAAGGCTTATGTAAATACAAAAAAAAAAAAAAAAAAAAAGGAAAAGCTGTCAAAACCTGCATGAGTTGTTTAAATACCATGAATAAGAACCAGTAACAATAGGTACATCAATGAAGATGTGTTCCCTTCAGACTTGGCCATGTGCCACCCACAGGAGTCCCCCAGAAAATGCTCGGCAAGGCAAACGAGTTTGGCTCACCTGCCCCTTCACAATCCCCCACCCCCCTAGGAAAACATTTGTGACAAGCAACTCATCTACAGCCATTTCCCACAGCTTTCATTTCATTTGCATTCTCATTAGAATAATGTGATTTCCACAAAGTGGGAATGTGTAAGTCCTTACCACACAGAAAAAAATGTGGCACCTCAGATTCCAGGTAAAGATCTGCCCATTGGGGCATGGGGCAGCCCAGAGCAGCGGGCCCAGGTTTGGGGCACACTGCTAGCCACATTCAAGAACACAAGACATATTCAGGATCTTACATAAAAACCATCAGAATTGACCCAAACCAGAAAGGTTTTTCCAAATGAAAGTAGCCCCCTCCCTTTTTTTTTTTCTTTTTTTTTTAATGTTTGTTTATTTGGATTGTTTGTTCCCTACTGGGTTCTGGCATCAAAAAGGGGAAAACGAAGTGATTTCATAAGGAATAGAATAAGTATACATTTTCCTGTAACCCACTTCTTTGTTTTCCTGATGATGCTTGCTCCTCGTTTAAAATTGCCACATGCCAACTTTTAAAAGTGCAATAACACAATCAATTTTCCAAAGGCATGACTTAAATAGTGCTGGAGCGTGTCCCTGGTTTTTCTGTGCAGTTGGTGTTTGGTTTTACTTTTGTGTTCATTTTTTAATATTCATTTACTGAATGACATCTTGCAAATTAAACAATGCAAAACATTTTTTACCACATCATAACCTGGTTTAAGTTTCTGTAGTTCAGGGGTTGGAGTTGCTTTAATTTCCTGAAAACCAGGCAAAGCTTCTTGTTGTTGTTGTTGTTGTTAAGTGCTGTTGAGTCGATTCCAACCCATAGTGACCCTGTATAGCGTTTCCGAGGCTATAAATCTTTACGGAAGCAGAAAGCCTCATCTTTCTCCTGGGGAACAGCTGGTAGTTTCGCAGCCCGATTCGTAAAGCTAATGAGGCCAACAAACTTAGCAAAGGAATCTTCCAGACCTTGCTTAGCTGATCTTTACATCAAGTGGGGAAAGAAATGTTATTCATTGCAAAGATATTTAACAAATGTTTTCAGAACAATTTCAGGACAGAGTAGGAGTTAGGAGCAGGGGACCGAAAAGGAAGCTGAAGTAGGAAAATAGGGCAAAATATTGATTTGAAATGATTTAAAATGAGTTAAATGCCAGAGCTGTGCTGTCTGGAGCACATGTCCCAGCCGGTCCTTACAAACTAGCTCTCTCTGCATTAGACAAGTGCAGAAGAGAAGAGAAAGCAGTTCATCTAGGAAATATTTCTGTGCAATAGTTTCATCCCATTCTTAAGGACGCTCAGTGTATTCTGCCAGGGCAGACTAGAATCCTGCTGGAGATCCTGAGCTCAGGAACGAAGAGAAATGGTAGGGAGGGGAGTGGAGTGAGAATCTAGGAAAAGAAAGGAAACTTGCTCAACCTGCATGCTTACACCTAGGTCCCAGTTCACCTGCCTTGAGGATCCTAAATACTTTTGCAATTGCAGCGTGGTTTGAGATTTTTAAGATTCTATGAACATATTG
>NW_006408622.1:5530978-5559477 GCF_000296735.1 Chrysochloris asiatica
TGCTTGAGTCCAGCCACCAGATATTCGGACTTAATTCGCCTGGGGTGGGGCCTGAATATGAAAATCTTCTAGCGCTTCCTGGTGATTTTAATACACAGGTATGGTTGAGAATCTCTGTTCTAGACCAGTGAGCCTCAAATATTTTGGTCTCCAAATGCTTTCAAATTCTTAAAATTACTAAGGGTCTTAAGGGCTTCTATTCGAGTGGGTCCTCTGTATTGATTTTACCATATTAAAAATGAAAATCAAAACATTTTTAAGATATTCATCTAATGAGTTATTAGAATAACAAACTCATTGCATATGAACATGTATGGAATATGTTCACTAAAGATAATAATATATTTTTTAAACTTTTTATTGTGAATTGAGTGATACTTTACTTGGAAGAACATCAGTTTTACACTCATTGTTTCATTGCAATCAATGATTATAATTCCTTCCGTGCATCATCATTCAATAGCATTTGCTTCTATTCCCTCTGGTTTTGTTTGTTTGTTTTGTTTTTGTGAAGGAGGGAAATATACACAAAAACACTCAGGAATGTATCATCATTTAAACAACCAAAGGGCACATTCTGCAAGCCTGCCTCCTGACTGCCAGCACTCAGTTCCTCTCTTTCCATGAGTCTAGAGTCCTCAACTGCTCCCTCTCTCCATGTCCTCATCTTTACCACCATATCTGGTGTCACTGCTTCTCTGGACAGGCTCCCACATTCTGCTCATGCTCTTCTCCCTTGAAGGAACAAAAATTCAGTGAGAAGAATGGTGAGGTTAGAACAGGATTCTTCTAGTGGCTTCCTTATTCAATCTATCATAGTACGCTGTTGCTTGCGTTGTGTTTATGCAGAAACTATGCCCTCAAATAAGTATGGAGTATCTTAATCACACTTTCAGATAATTGTGGAAATTCTTCTTTGAAACTACATCAAACTTTAGAAACTGGTACTTTCTTAAAAGTTAGTTGAATGTGGAAACTGAAAATATATGAACTTCTTGTGCTCGTTCCATTAAAATCCATTCATCTGTCTTCTTTAAAGAAATCTTTGCCTGTGCTAGCTTAGTAGAATCAAGAATTGGCTATTTGACAAAATATTATTAGTTCAGTGAGATATGCAGATCTTCTAATGTTGATGCAACTCATCTCACAATAAAAAAAAAAAAAAAAATCACATCCATTAATATCTCTGTAAGTATTGGAAAGCTGTCAAGTCCACAGTGGCGAGTACAAGTTTTCAAATTTCTTGAAAGCTTCAATTTTATCATTGGAAACAAATACTGTCAGTTATTTTCCTTGAAGTGACAGGCTTAATTTGTTCATGTTCCAGAAAAATGTCTGCTAAATAGTCAAGTTTGAATAACCATAGTTTGTCTATAAGATGTTCTTTTAAGTAAAATTAGTGTACTCTGAAAAAAAAAAAAACCAACCAAACAAACAAACAAAAAAAACAGTTACTTATGGGCACACTTGAAATAATCAGAGAGGGGCTTTTTCTTGTGGAGACCATGGTCCTACAATGTGGAGGGAAGGGGTCAAAGTGTTTAATGTGACCTTTCCATCTAGTCACATCGAATCTGGACTCAAAGATTGAGATTTGCTGTCCTGTCTCCCTCTCTTTTCACTGGGTGCCGTGGTGTCACTGACATGGGCAAGTGTCGAGGTCTTTGTACTGCCAGGAAGCTCCAGAGCCACCTATGGGACCAGAAATAGCATGATAAACAGTACGGAAAAGCACATTTGGGCACCGCTTTGAAAGCCAATCCCTTTGGAGGCGCTTCCCATGCAAAAGACATTGTGCTGGAAAAAGTGGGTGTTGAAGCAAAACAGACAAATTCTGCCATTAGGAAGTGTGTCCGGGTCCAGCTGATTAAGAATGGAAAGAAAATCACAGCCTTTGTACCCAATGATGGTTACTTGAATTTTATTGAGGAAAACGATGAAGTTCTAGTTGCTGGATTTGGTCGCAAAGGTCATGCTGTTGGTGACATTTCTGGAGTCCACTTCAAGGTTGTCAAGGTAGCTAATGTTTCTCTTTTGACCTTATACAAAGGCAAGAAGGAAAGGCCAAGATCTTAAGTTACAATGTTGAAAACATAAGGATAACAAATTTTCATATCTAGAAAAAAAAAATTGAGATTTCGTGAAATTAATAACTTGTACTGTTTCCTCCAATGAAAATCCTATGGATCTCAGTGGATCTAACGTACATCCGATCTTGGGGGTGGTCCCGAACCAGGCAATGGTTCATTCCATTGGTCATAGATCAGGGCCAAGTTGATGGCAGCTAACCACAACAACAGCTCTTCATCAAATACATTCTTAAGAAAAACTAGCTGGTTCTTTTTCTGCATTGTGTGGCAGGGAAGAGTCCAGAAACTCCTAGTGCATACTGACTGGTGCCACTGCCTAGTTCCACACTAAGATGAGGAGTGTTACCTGTTGTTGCTGAACACCATCACTACTGAAGGAAAACGTGATCATATCTTAGTATTTGTTATGAAAATACTTTGATCCTCTCAGACACCTTCAAGGAGTCTCAGTGGGCTCCAGGATTTCAAGGACTGCACTTTGAGAAATGTTACTCTGGCTCAACTATGAGACATGAACATTATCTTGAGCTAGGACCTACATTTGATCAGACTCGCAATTAGAGAAAGGATTGTTTGTTTGTTTTCTATCTGAAAAAGAAATGTATAACCAGGCCTTTGTGTTACAGTTTATGTGAGTGTTTATTGACTTTAAAGTGAGTATTGTAGAACATTTGAACAAGATAATAAAATAGAAAAACCAAGAAAAGGAAAAGCAAAAAGAAAAGAAAAGAAAAAGATAGTAAAGTTATAGTCTGTCATGAGTTGAATTATCTCCCCAAAGTATGTGTTAACTTGGCTAGGTCATGATTCATGTAATCACCCTCCATTTCGTGAGCTGCTGTAATTATCCTATGTGTTGTCATTCCTAACTAACTTCAATGATGTTAATGAGGCAGAATTAGGGGCAGTTATGTTAATGAGACAGGGTAGAATCTATAAGATTAGGATGTATTTTGAGTCCATCTCTTTTGTGATATAAAGGAGGTTAAATCAAGTGATCAGACAACAGAGAGACCTACTACCATCAAGAAAGAAGAGCCAGGAACTGACTATCCCCTTTGAATCCAGGTCTCCTGCACTGTAAACTTCCAGAGCGAGAAGAAGATTGATTCCAAGATACCTGGAGGTCTCCAAAGAACATCAGCCCCAGAGATGTTGCCTGGAGGCACGGAGCTCTGTTTGCTGAGTGTTAGGAAACCCTCGCTTCTCTGTCTTTTGCTCTGATGCTTGGTTCTGCTGTTCTCTTCTTCTGCCACAATTCCTGTTTGCCAGTTCTCTGTCTTCTGGGTCAAGGAGGTTCAATGTACAGGGATCTCAAGGTCCAAGGGACATGTTCCACTCCTGACACTTCTTTCTTAATAGGAGCCAAGATCCCCTGTTCCGACTTCTGAAGTGGCTCATTTTATACCCAACTGTTGTTGCTACTATGTGTCATTGAATCAGTTCCAACTCATAGCGACTCTGGATAGGGTTTCTGAAGCTATAAATCTTTAAGGGAACAGAAAGCCTCATCTTTCTTCTGTGGAAAATCTGGTGGGTTTCAACTGCTGAATCTGAGGTTGGCAGCCCAATGCATAATCCACTACTCTACCAAGGCTCCTTTTTACAACCAGCAAGATAGTAAAATGGACCAATCCCCACATTCGAGTTCTAAGCTTTTACAATCACAATTAACTCTGTTACCAATGTTTCATGACTAAATCATATAATGCTACCCACATCTTCCCTCGCCTTCTCTTACCTAAGCCATAAGAAAAAGAAGAAATGCACTGAATCTGCATGGTCCCACCCAGTTGCCAGCCACAAAACTGCAAAGGGTAGGCCATGGGAACTCACTACATAGTAGCTGTCTTTGAATAAGCACTACTGCCAGTAATAATATCATCTAGATACTTACCTGCTTTGTTATTCCATTTGGATCCCACAAGATGATGAGAGTAAGAGGCTGAATGAACTATTTCTACTTACCAGACAAAGCAATGAGGTTCACAAAATCAGAACTCACAGTTACCAGCTCTAAAGAAGAGGTCCCTCGAGGCAGGGTTCTGAAGTGGTCCCTGACACATCCTCATCACACTCATCCCATTCATATTATTGTTAGTTGCCATCTAGTTGATTCCCACCCATGTGTACGGAGTAGACCTTTCAGAAGCAGATTACCAGGCCTGCCTTCTGAGATGCCTCTTGGTGGGTTTGATCTGCCAACTCTTCAGCTAACAGTCGAGCACTTAACAACTCATGTCACCAAAGTACTACCGTTCTCTCTTTATTGGAGCCCTAAGATAAGCACTGAACTGCTAAACATAAGGCTGGTCGTTCAAACCCACGAGCTTCTCCTCAAAAACCTTTTACAGGGTCTCTGAGTCAGAACCGACTCAAACAGTACATGGCAATAACTCTTTCTTTACGGTTTTCGTAATTGTTATCCTTTAAAATGACTTTTTTTTTTGTTTTCAACTTAAATAAAAGTTTTTGAAAGGAACTGTTTTATGACTATCATACAAATAAAACAAATATTACTTAATAACAACAAAGTTGAATATATTGTTGTTGTTGCTGTTTTTAAGTGCCATTGTGTCAATTCCAACTCCTTGGTGTTTCCAAGGAGTGGCTGATGAGCTTGAACCACCGACCTTGTGGTTCAAACAGACCTTGCAGTCTAGCGTATTAACCCACAGTGCCATATTAGGACTCCACACTTTAATATACAGCTTTTTAAATAAAGAACATTCCCACTCTATATCACTAAAAACCATCTTCCACTTGCCCTGTGGCATGCTAACCCCTTTGGCTCCTGGGTCTGGGTGAAGCATCAAGGCTTTGAAGAGCTGTAAGCGGATCCTGGAAACATCTGCAGCTGTGGCAACAGCTGAGGGCTTTTACATATCAGATACACAACGTGGGATGTGATGTCATTTGCTTTCCTACAACTCTAAATCCACGTTTATCCAAATCTCCAAGAGCATCTTCTTCATACACAAATATTTATGGGTATAAATTCAAGGGGAAGGAGTCACTGAATGTCTAGCCAGCTGCTTAAGACACTCAGAGAGGGAGGAGCCCACCTGAGATGCTCTATAAGTGGTTTTGCAGAACCCAGAGCTCAAATGAGGAAATGACCATGAGAATGAACTCAGGTATTCTGTGGCCTGGAAATCTGCATGGTCTCCTCCAGCCCTGAGTGGAAAGTGGGGCCCTTGCTGGCTGGGCTCTGGAGCTACGTAAGTGGACCTCTGGCCTGTGAGTCACAGGAGGAGAGGAACTGTACCTTCTTCAAGGAGAAGCTGAGTGATGAGCAGGGATCTCTACCATTGGTCCCACATAATAATTGTCCATAAATGTTACAATAATTTCATAAACATTAGCAACCGTGCTGCCTTAACCTAGAGGGCATTGACTGGGACGATAGCCAATGAAAAAATGGAGCGCAGCTCGAATCTTTGTGGAGCTTAATGTGGGGTAGGAGCAAGAGGGCCAATTTTGACAGGGAAGACAAAACAAGCATCCGGCGGAAGGAGTCTTAACCCATGCTACCCACTGTCACTGCTGCCAACATCCTTACAAAGGACACTTAAGTCCCTCAGAACAGTAAGCAGATGTTGTCCGCTTAATAAAGCAGCAATCTTGAAAAGATCATTCTGGCCAAATGCATGGTCCTCCCTAATGAAGCAAGCAAGGCAGTGTGGTCACTGGATTAATTAACACCCACAGGTGTTTGACCTTTTCCTGGACACGCGGACTATCAGCATTCCCTCCCCTCCCACCAAGACAAATGACCCACTCGGGCAACTTCTTCCATGATGTACCTGTGTCCTTCTCGTGTGAAAGAGGCGGGGACAGGGATCGAAGTCCCTGGATGAACCTGTCTGTGTTCTGTTCCAGAAGACAATAAAGAAATGGAAACAAATTTGATCCTTCCTTGGCTTTCCCCATTGCCTGTTGTTGTTGTTGTGAAGTGCCATCGAGTCGGTTCCGACCCATAGCGACCCTGTACAAGGTTTCCGAGGGTGTAAATCTTTACGGGAGTAGAAAGCCTCATCTTTCTCCCGCGGAGCGGCTGGTAGTTTCGAACCGCTGGCCTTAAGGTTCGCAGCCCGATTCGTAACCACTACGCTACCAGAGCTCCTTGCCATTGCCTAGCCAGGATCTAATAAGAAGATCAGTTATGCTCAACAATCAAGATAACACATTTGCTTCTGCTAACGGGGTCACGTTTCAGTCTCTTATTCTAAATCAATAACTCTTACACCACTTAGGGAAATAGTAATTTTGGGGGTTTTGTTATAGTTGACCAGGGAAGCTCATCATCATGGTCTTGGCTAGAGACTCTGCCCATCCGTGCCTCTGTGCACATGGCAGGAACAGACTGGTAATCTTACATTGGAGGTTTGGAGAATTTCACTGTTTGTGGACAATCAGAGGAATCATCAGGTTGGAAAACAGAAACCCTTAGATCGGTCTTGTTTCCAGAGTGCCATGCCATAGACACTTACCAACAGCGGGTCTCACCCTGCCTTGTCCTGCTACTTCTAATTCATACTAAAGTGTGAGTGGCCATCTCAAGCATCATGAAGAGTAGGACAGGGAGGCACATGCATTGAAGGAGGAAACCCATTTTACTATATTGGATCTCATCCATGTTGTAATATCACAGCCTGAGGCCCCAGAAGAAAAAAGAGAATCATTTTTACCATTCAGAAACATAATAGGAAATGAAATATGAAAGTACATTAAATGAGCTAGAGAAACTATGAAAGCACACATCTAGAAGTCTTTGACCTGGGGCAGCATAAACATTGCAATTGTTTGTTGTCACAGCAGAAAATAAAAACAGAAAACTAGATGAACACCAATGCATGGAAAATCCCTACCCCAAACATAGGTTTGTACAGGGAAGTGGTCAAACTTACAAGTGCAAAGCATCAATTTTCTGCCTTTGTTTCCTAATCTGTAAAATGGGTATAATAGGATAGGCTTTGTAAAGTTTTGTGAGGATTAATGAAGATAATGCTTAAATATGAATAGAAGATTGTTTTGTTCCTATTATATTTTCACAAGCCATTACCTATAGGAGCAGGAGTCTTGGTGTGGCGCTGTGGGTTAATGCACTAGACCAAAATGCCGGTTTGAACTGCAAGGTTGGTGGTTCAAAACTCACTAGCTGCTCCTCAGAAAACCTATACAGGGTCACTATGAGTTGGAACTGACTCCACAGTACTTAACAACAACAATATTTCTATTACTGGACTCCTGGTGTGATACTGTAAGATCAACACTGGACTGTGAAACATAAGGTCAGTAGTTCAAACCCACCAGTTACTCCTTAGTTGGAACTGACTCAACGGCACTTAAAAAAAAAAAAAAAAAAAAAAAAAAGACCTTGAACCACAAGGTCGTTGGTTAGAGCCCACCAGTCGCTCTTCAAGAGAAAGATAAAGCTTTCTGCTCCCACAAAGCTGAAAAGCCTCATAAACCCTACAAGAGGTTTGCCATGAGTCAGAATTGACTCAAAGACATTAACAATAATAATCCCTATTATTGCAGCTTGTACAACAGTGAAAGAAAGGTGTAAGTAAGACCAAACTCACAAAATCAGCATCTGCCTTCAAGGAGATGAGTCATCCCTTTCACCTACCATATTCTTGCCTGAACCTCCCCTTCCACCTTCTCACCCGGGTGCAAGCATCCCGTCCCCATCTCTGGAAAGGTAGACAAAGCAACGCGGAGGACTGGGAGGCTTGGGCATAGCTCCTGCCTCCCCTCCCTTCTAACCTGAGGGCTCAGGCAAGTCTCATGATCCCTGTGTATCAGCAGCCCCATCTGCTGTGCCCATCACCTGGTAGCCAGTATATGTAAATAAGTGGTACTTGAAACTGATGTCTAAAACATCCAGCTTTGGGGTCATAATCAGGACACCTGAACAGAGGCCAAAAAGTTGTATGTTTTAGAAAGAGGGTCTTCACTTCTGAGAATCGTCCTGAATTTCAGAAGCATCGTTGTTAAGTGCCGTTAAGTCAGTTCTGACCCATAGAGATTCTGTATAGGATTTCCTAGGAGTGGCTGGTCAGTTTCAACCACCAACCTTGTGGTTCAAACCAACTTTGCAGTCCAATGTGTTAACCCACAGTGCCACACCAGGACTCCCACAGCGCCACACCAGGATAACCATAAAGAAACCAGCAATCCTTCTTCATAAGCATGAAGAAAGGTCCATGATAGCTCTGTGGGATAAGCATTGGACTGTGAACCACAGCGTTGACAATTCGAACCCACCAGCCTCTCTGTGGGAGAAGGATAAGGCTGTCTACTTCCCCAAAGATTTACAGTTTGGAAACCCTATATAGTGTTGCTGTAAGTTGGGACTGACTGGATGACACCTACAACGACAACAACCATGGACTGTTGTAAAGGTTGTGCAAACAACCACTGCTCCACCACCTCACCCTGTGTCATCTTCTTCTGATCCTCCTACTCAGTCCCAACCCCCCCCCCACACACACACACAGCTGCCCTCTATACTATAATCCTCTACTAGAAACCCATGAGCCCAGTTGTTAATACCAATCTTGATTTTTTACCAAATACTCAAAGTAGTCCCGGTGTGGCGCTATAGGATAAGCACTGGACTGTGAACCATAAGTTCTGCAGTTCAAACCCACCAGCTGCTCCTTGGAAACCCTATACAGAGTAGGAACAGACTTGATTGCACTTAACATCAACAATAACAAGAAGGTAGAATCAATCACACAGAGGAAACACCATTGTGAATGGTGAGTTCTGTGCATGTTTGGATGTCCCCACCTCTTCAGGAAGAACCGTCATGCTTCTTGTTATGAAATGTTTAATAAGAAAATGTGCTCTTCTAAGTATGCCTACTAGGATTCCAGTTCATACACACACAGTTTGCTTCCAAACAAAGCGTGTTTAAGCATATCTCTGAGATCAGTGAGTGGATGCAGACAAGTTCTCTCAGTCATACACTTGGCTTAGTCTCATTAGGGTGCCTTCAGAAAAAAAAAAAAAGTCCATTCAAAACAGTGACTTCCAAAGGGATCTGCTAAGCCAGTAAAACTCAAGACAGAGAGGTCCGCTCAGAAGGTTAAGGTAAATGTTTTGAGGGACCCCCAAAGGGATCATCTTGATAGCCTTCCTAAGAAACACAAGATGATTATAGAGATTTATGAGGAAGAACTTTTAAGAAAATTGAAAACTTCAGTGGTGAAAGAAAGGCCAGAAAATCATGCTGTGGAGTGTTTTGTTTTGTTTTGTTTTGTTTTGTTTTCCCACATTGTGACAACGACCTTGCTTATTCTCTGATGGTAGCAAGAGCTGTCCTATGAGAATTTCACTGGGAAAACTTCATCCTCCCTAAAGTTCTGATCTTGCCCCCTCAGAGTTCTTTATGATCTCAGAATCAATTTGGAGCATAAATTCAAAGGGGCCTTTGAAGATGTTAAAACCTCCCTTTTGATGCGATGTCAGCCAAAGAGGGCAGGATTGTTTAGGGAAGGAATATTGCTGTTAGTGTCCTCCACTCTGTTCTGACTCACAGCAACCTTGTACAGGGTTTCCAAGATAATGCTGATGGATTTGAGTTGCCAACCTGTGGTTTGCAATCCAGTGCTGATCCTACAGCGCCACACCATGAGTACTTATTGAAGAATTGGTGGTGCTTATGTGCCGTGGACTTGGTTCTGACTCACAGCGACCCTGTACAGGGTTTCCAAGGCTGTAAATCTTTATAAGAGCCTCCTCTTTCTCCTGTGGAGCAGCTGGTAGTTTCGAACTGCTGACCTTGCGGTTCACAGCCGGATTCGTAACCACTACACTACCAGAGCTCCTTTATCAAAGGATTAGAGAGATGGAAAGACCACCTTCAGAAGTGTATGTTGTGTTGTAGTTAGGTGCCATCGAGTCAGTACCAACCCAGAGCGACCTTATGCACAGTAGAACAAAACACTGCCTAATCCTGGGCTAACCTCACTGCTGTTGCCACGCTTGAGTCCATTAATGCTGCCACTTGGCCAATCCATCTCATTGGGGGTCTACCTCTTTTTCTCTGACCCGCCACCTTACCAAACATGAAATCCTTCTCCAGCGACTGGTCCCTCCTGATAATATGGCCAAAGTATGAGAGACCAAGTTTGGCAATCTTGGCCTCCAAGAAACACTCTGGCTGAACTTCTTGCAAAACGGATCTTTTGGTTCTTTTGGCAGCCCATGGCACTTTCAATATTCTTCTCCAACACCATAATTCAAAAGCATCAATTCTTCTACCGTCTTCCTTATTCACTGTCCAGCTTTCACATGCATATGAGGTTATTGAAAATACCATGGCTTGGGTCAGGCGCACCTTAGTTCTCAAGCTGACATCTTTGCTCTTCAACATTTTAAAAAGTTCCTGTGCAGCAGATTTGCCTAATGCAATACGTCGTTTGATCTCCTGACTGCTGCTTCCATGAGTGTCAAGAGTTGATCCAAGAAGAATGAAGTCCTTGACAACTTCAATCTTTTCTCCATTGATAAGAGTGGTGTTTATTGGTCCAGTGGTGAGGATTTTTGTTTTCTTTACATTGAGATGTAATCCATACTGAAGGCTGTGCTCTTTGATCTTCATCAGTAAATGTTTTGAGTCCTCTTCACTTTCAGCAAGCAAGGTTGTATCATCTGCATATCGTAGGTTGTTAATGAGTCTTCCTCCAATCCTGATGCCATGTTTTTCTTCATAGAACCCAGCTTCTCGTATTATTTGCTCAGCATACAGGTTGAAAAAGTATGGTGAAAGAATACAACCCTGTCACACACCTTTCTTAATTTTAAAACATTCAGTGTTCTCATGTTCTGTTTGAACAACTGCCTCTTGGTCCAGGTACACATTCCTCATAAGCACAGTTAAGTGTTTCAGGATACTCATACTTCACAATGTTGTCCATAGCTTGTCATGATCCACACAATCAAAAGCCTTTGTGTAGTTAATAAAGCACAGGTAAATATCTTTCTGATATTCTTTGCTTTCAGCCAAGATCCATCAGACATCAGCAATGATATCCCTCATTCCACGGCCTCTTCTGAATCTGGCTTGAACCTCTGGAAGTTCTCTGTCAATGTATGATTGCAGCCATTTCTGTATTACCTTTAGCAAAACTTTACTCACATGGGATATCAAAGAGATTGCCAGATGATTTCTGCATTCCATTGGGTCACCTCTCTTTGGAATGGGCACAAATAAAGATATCTTCCAATCAGTCGGCCAGACAGTTGTCTTTCAAATTTCTTGGCATAGCGGAGTCAGTGCCTCCTGTGCCACCTCACTTTCTTGAAAGATTTCAATTTTTATTCCATCAATTCCTGGTGCCTTGTTCTTTGCCAATTACTTCAATGCACCTTGGACTTCCTCTTTCAGTATCATTGGCTCTTGTTCATATGGTACCTCTTGAAATGATTGAACATTAACCATTTCCTTTTGGGACAGTGACTCTGTGTATTCATTCCGTCTTCTCTTCATGCTTTCTGCATCATTCAATAATTTGCCCAGAGAATCTTCCAATAACTCAAGTCGAGGCTTGCATTTTTTCTTCAGTTCCCCCAGTTTGAGAAATGCTGAGCATGTTCTTCCTTTTTAGTGTTCTGATTCCAGATCTTTGCACATTTTGTTGTAGTACTTGGCTTTATCTTCTCGAGCTGATCTTTGAAATTATCTGTTCAGCTCTTGTACCTCCTCATTTCTTCCATTTGCTTTAGCATCTCTACTCTGGAGAGCAAGTTTCAATGTCTCTTCTGACATCCATTTTGACATTTTCCTTCTTTCTTGTCTTCCAGACCCAGAAAAAGAATATATCAAGAAATAATAGCTTCATATTCTGATATTTTTGTTTAATAAAGGTTCTCTGATTTTGTAGCAATACCTTAGTATTATATAGTTTATTTCTTCTGCATGTGACAATTCTTTTCTCTATTTCAGACACATCTTTGAGATAAGTTATTGAATATGTGGATTTGCCAAAAGCTGTTCCAAGAGGCAGAAGACTTCCCAAGGGAGTATGAGAAAAAACCATCAAGGGAGAAGAGCACGAGAGGAATGTGGGACCCTATCCAGAGACACAGCGATACCAGAGATGGAGACAGAGATGAGGTCATATAGAGAGGGAGCAGCTGAGGACTCTAGACTCATGGAAAGAGTAGGGTTGTGTGCTGGTGACCAGGAGTCAGGCTTGCAGCAGAATGTGCCATTTAGTTGGTTGTTTAAATGATTATATATTCCAATGTTTTGTGCACATAAAAACAAAACAAAAAAACAGTTAATAGAAGCAAATATTGTTGAATGATGATGCACAGAGAGGATTGTATTCATTGCAATGTAACAATGAGTGTAAAACTGATGTTCTCTCATGTAAACTATCACTCAATTCAAAATAAAAATTTAAAAATAAGAAACTGGTGTGAACACATCTTCCACCTCTTGTGCCATAGCTGTCAATTAGAAGCATGAGGCAGGGAAGGCTGATCAAGAGTAGTAAACATGGTGCAGCGGGGGCTCAAAGTGGATCTTTCTGATGCTCAGTTATTTGATCTGGGAAATGAGCTCAGTTATTTCTGTGAATATATTAACACATGGGCCATTTGAACTCTTTGAATGTCAGGAGCTTTGAACTTCTACATAATGTTACTATCTCCCATCATAATATCTGTAGGTCCACTTTCCAGAAGATGTAACAGGGCCTCCTTCAGTGACGTCATGTAAGTTGCTTTCCCTCTCCACACTTCTAAGACAGCAAAGGTCCAGATAAAATGGTGGCTCACACCACCAACACTCTTCCAAACACATTACAGTTAATGCTTGTTTCCTGAGGTCAGGTGAGATGACCTCATAATATCAGTGCTACTGTTAACTCCACACTAAGGAGCACTGGTAGCGTTGTGTGTTGTGAGTTGGGCTTATAGATAGAAGAATTGATGCATTTGAGTTATGATGTTGGAGGAGAATATTGAAAGTACCATGGACGGCATAAAGAACTAACAGATCTGTGCTGGAAGAAATACAACCAGAGTGCTCCTTAGAAGCCAAATGGCCAGACTTAGTCTCTCATACTTCGGACATATGATTAGGAGGCACCAGTCACTGGAGAAGGATATCATGTTTGGTACTATGGAGGGTCAGAGAAAAAGAGAAAGACCCCCAAGGAGATGGATTAGCACCGTGGGCTCAGGCATAGCAACAATTGTGAGGTTGGTCCAGGACTGGACAGTGTTTTATTCTGTTGTACATAGGGTCACTATGAGTTGTTGTTAAGTGCTGTCAAGTTGATTCCAACTCATAGTGACCCTGTATAGGGTTACTGAGGAGCAACTGGTGGGTTTGAACCACCGACCTTGTGGTTCAAACTGACCTTGCAGTCCAGCACATTATCCTGCAGCGCCACACCTCCTGATGGGTTCAGATCATCAGGGTTTTGCTCAGGATGAGGAGTACTCTAGGAGGTGCTGCCAGGGAAAATGGGAAGAGCTCTCTGAGTGTTCTATTACTTAAGCTGCCCGCCGACTACCCACATGTTACATTTGCTGAGCTCTGCCTTTGTAATTTGCACACTTTTAAGCCTGTATGTTGTTGTTTTTAAGTGCCATCAAGTCAGTTCCGACTTACATGGACCCTGTATAGTGTGTCTAGAGTCACTGAGGAGTTTAAACATCCAACCTTGCAGTTAACAGTCCAGTGCTTATTCTATAGCACTACACCAGGACTCCTACATGTATATTACACTTCAAAATAGTTCTTTCAAAAAAGGAAGTTAAACTTTCCTCCAGGTAAAATAAACAGTGATACTGAAATTCAGAGATGAGATGCCTGCTGGCTTTTGTGCCTTCATCTTAGGGGAGAAGGGGTCAGTCCCAAATCGAAATCCTTGAAAATAAATAAATAAAGTTTTTCTTCCTTGTTTTTCACATAACGTAAACAAGGCGCCTCCTTGAAAGATGGATAAACAAGTTTCTAAACACAGATGACACCAGTGGGGTCACTAGTATGTATTAGACTACACAGTCTCAACTACTTACTGATCTCAGCTGTACATTTAATCGTTGGCTGTTTGCTTATTGTATCCATCTGTGAGCTCATTGAAGCTGGAGCTGAATCTGAAGTGCACAGTGAAGATGTTCCTGAAAGACTTAGGGAAAGAAAGAACGAATATTCGCTCTCATGGATCCTGGACTATCTTGTCCTCTTGCCCTCTCTTCTCCCTATCCCTCTTTCCTGTGTTCTAGTGTGCACAGGATCAGCACCAGACGGCTAACCAGAAATATAGCAGTTCAAACCCACCAGTCACTCCTTGGAAAGCCTATACTGGGCCACTATGAGTCAGAACTGACTCAACAGCACTTAACAACCCCACCGGTGTGCATAAAGGAGTCCTGGTGTGGCACTGTAGGATAAGCATTGGACTGCTAACTGCAAAGCTGGCAGTTCAAACCCACCAGCTACTCTTCAGAAACCCTATACAGGGTTGCTATGAGTCAGAACCGACTCAATGACACTTGACAACAACAATAACAATGTACATCAGCTCTCTCTCTTACACACACACACATACAGACAGACCACATGTATTCTCCCAGTTTCTCCCACTGATGAATTCTCTGTAGTTTGCTCTCCAGATGTCCTGGTAGACACGTCTCAGTACAGAGAGTGGGCTCAGCTCCCAGCAGACAACACTTCAAGGCCTTACAGGTGGCCAGACACTCAGGTGTAGCTGGCCCAGGCCCTGCCATCTAGTAATCATAACCCTTGAGGCATCCCAGAAGCCCTGGGGACCTCCCATCCCCTTGTACTAAGAGGGACCCAGGATGGTCCAATGGCGGCAGCAGAGTCTACCATGTTCTTCATGTAGAGGCTCAGATTTCCTACCCTATGGGCTGCACTTTTTGCCACCCATCTGAATGTATCAACAGCACTATATTGCACCAACACATTGGCAACTGGTTTCCACCTCTCATCTGAAACTCACGGGGTCTGTGTTTAGCAAAGTGACTCAGAGTGACTCAGGGGTGAGTTGGGGCTGGGGGGAATCTGGAACTTCTGCATCATCCTCTTCATCCTTGTTCACATGAGCTCTTCCGCTCCTTCTCCACTACCTCCTACATAGGGAGACCTTGTCCTTGGTTGGAGGCAGTGCAAGGAAACAAAACGCATTCAACTTGTGGAAGCAGTGGAGTCAGTAGCAGCCCTTACCCCAGCCAGGAGTCTCCCGTTGCTTCCTCTCCCTTTTGCAATGTGCCTGTTGCCCTTTGGGCTCCAGGGTGCTGTCGTCCCTTTCAGCACCACTGTGATTGGGTGCTCCACTGTGGGACAGTCAAGTTTATACGCTGTCAAGTACTTTATATCCTCCATAACTCTGCCTCCCAAGCCCTCCTGTGCATGTGTTTAATTTTTACAATCAGGAAGATGAATGGGGAGAATGACAGCCCAGACACCCTGGAGGGGTGGGCTCTGGTCTGCCTCGGCAGAACCTGTGCATGAATTCCATCAGTGACCTGAGGTTGTATTTTATGCATAACACCCCAGTGATTTTTAAATCTCCTTAAACTTTTGATGACTGAGATAAATGAGGAGGAGGGAGCTATGTAAATATGGAGTCACTATTTGGGAAGAGCTACTAGGACCCTGGGGTGGGAATAAAGGCTCCTGTATATTGACACTTGGTTCTGTCCCTCTTGTCCCATCCTACTCGCCTCCTCTAACTTCCGCCCGGAGTACAGAACAATGGGAACGCCCAATTCCCTCAAACCTTCATCTTTCCAAGATGTACCCTGTGATGAGGGTGAAAATAATGAAGAGAACAAATAAAAAGAAAGCATTAAGTGAGAATAAATAATACATCTTTTAAAATAATGTTTTTATTGGCCATAAGCCACCAGGCAATAAATAAATTAAAAAACCAAAAAACGAAAAAACAGCCTTGCTTTGCAAATACAGGTCTGAGCAGAGTCCCCTAGATACCACTTTCAACTGAGTGGCATTCTGTAGCCCCTCATGCCACAGCAATCTTCTAAAGTGAACAATGTGATCACACTTCTCCTCTGCTTCAAACACTGTTTTCCTGTTGTCCACAGTCCTACTCGTGATCCTTGCCTACTCCTCACTCTCTCATAACAAATAATAATAATGGCATCAAATCAGTGACAATCAAATAAAGCAGTTACTTTTATTACATTAATTTCATAGACGTAGAGAAAAGTAGCTTGCCTAAGGCCAGGCTGCTAGTAAGTCTTTCCCTGCAGGAAGCCAACTCCGAGGCCTCAACCTACAGACTACATTGAATGACTAGTAGAGATGCCCTCTGCAGCATTTCAGACATATTTCTTATGACAACCTTTGGCAGATCGAGTTGTAGTTTGGGGTTTGCCTGTCCATTTCCCTCAAATAGTTCTCAAAGTACCTGGAAGATACGGAGCTAGATCCTCAGTCTAATTCATGTCCCAGCACCAAGCATCATGCGTGGGAGGGTCCCAGTGAGAGTCATGTTGGATTAAAGCACCAGTAGCTCATATGGACTTTGGGATGTCTCTTCTAGTCCTGTGAGCAACTGGTGAGGCTCCCTGTAGTCAGGGAGAAACATCCTCAGGATAGGAATAGTCTTCTTTTTTCTCCTTCCTCTCTCTTTCATGAGATCTTGTTAAGACACAAAATCAAGGCATCCACTTAGAGATCATTGGATTCCTCTAAAATTTCTTTGGTTCAAAGGGTGAGTAAAAAGTAAAACTTGGAGCTACCAGCTTGACTATATCAAATGAGAAGCATTGCATTTTGATACAAGGAGTGGAGGGGGAGGCATGTATCAGCCAGGTTCAGTGGAAGACACAGCTCTACACGGAAAATCTCAGAGGGACCCTGAGCTAAAGCAGAATTGACAGTAATCAATACCACCCAACTCGATTTAATTCATTTGCCTTGTCTTGGATATGATTTTAATATACCAGGAGACCACAGCTTCTATTGGTATTGTTCTTGCTAAGTGCTGTCAAGGTGGTTCCGACTCATAATGATTCTGTAGAAGGTTTCCAAGGAGCGACTGGTGGGTTTGAACCACCAAACTTGTGTCAACTTCTATTAGAGCTTTGGAAATCATATTTGAAAAGAGGCGAAATTATATCAAATGCATAATTTGAAAATTATTGTTTTCTACATCTTCGCGCTTCATTTCGCATTTAGAGGAATTGAGGTTATATCTTGCAACTATCAAATTGAATTAATCACCTTGAGATTGGATAGAAGATAACTGTAACTTGCATTTCAGCCTTCTTTTATTCTCAGAAGAGGGCCTTTTAAACTGGAATATGGGAATTAGTACAAAACCCTTTTAACTCCTTAAAAAATTATCACATTGCTAACTTTCAATAGATCTGTTCTGTCAAAATATGGTAGTTACTGAACACTTGAAATACGGCCGATCTGGTCGAGGTATAAAATACACAGGGATTTCAAAAAATTACAATAGCTCAATATTTGTTGTATTGACTACCTGCTGAAATGCTAAAAATGTGTCTACACTGAAGCACATGAAATGTACGATTAAAATGAACTCCACCTCCTTCTTTTTACAAGTTTCTTGCAGCTACTTGAGAAATTTAAATTCCATATGAAGTTTATTTCATATTTATATGAATACAATTAAGATTATGGAGTCATTGAGTGATGTTTTCTAAGAATTTTTTAATGATCTAGAGAAACATACGGAGTCCCAGTGTGGCATTGCAGAATAATGCATTGGACCGAAAGGTGGGTTTGAACCGCTACATCAGTGGTTCAAATTCACCAGCCGCTCTTCAGAAACCCTATACAGGGTCGCCATGAGTCAGAACTGACTCAACGGCCCTTAGCAACAACAGAGAAACATGGGAGATGTAATTTAAAAGAAGGAAAAAGAAACTAGAGAAAGAGGGTAATGTAAAGCAGGTAAGATTCATATATATGATTGTATATACACCAGGAAAAAAGACAGGAAGAAAATACGGCTGGAATAGTTATTTCAGAATGGTGATAAGGTCTCCTTTCTACAGTTTTCAATGTTCCACGAGATTTTATTATGTTCGTTATCAAAGGAAAATAAATATTATTTAAAAAAGAAAAAGTTTCTGCACAATATTAAGGATTGTTATGTGCAGCTATATATCTTGACTGGCATTGGCTAAAACAAATATTTTAGTCCTTATTTCGTCCTCAGTTGCATCTTACCATGAAATATATCATTCCCAGTGAAGAACTCATTCTCTTGGGAATTCATTTGTAGTTACATCACAAAACATTACTCTTCAAATGAGTATTCTAATCAGCAAGAGGAGATGATCTAGTTCTAAAAAACAAAATGGTAGTCACTGTTTCAACGTGGTATGTATGGCACTCAGGAGAAGCCCTGGACTATGTTTAGCAAGGCCAGCAGTTCAAAGCCACCAGTCGCTCCTCAGATACCCTATACAGGCCTCCTATGAGTGAGAACTAGGAGTCCTGATGTAGCACTGCGGGATCAGCTCTGGACTGTAAACCACAAGGTAGGTCAGTAGAGCAAACCCACCAGCCACTCCTTGGAAACCCTATACAGAGTCATTATGAGTCAGAACTGACTCAACAGCACTTAACAACAACAGTGAGTGAGAACCAACTTGAAGGCACTTAACAACAACTTTACATTCCAATGTTGCAATGGAAAGAGAAAGTTAGTTATCAAAGTTTGCTCATTTTGAATGTCTAGCTCCCAAACAGTCTAAGATAAAGTAAGATTTATTTAATCCCCAAGTGTTGATTATAGAATGGTTCTGGCCTGATTGCTTACTAATTTTGCTGACCCTCCTAAGAAATCCCGTTGAATGACCTCTACCTAGTAACCCTGAATGCTCCCTGGGTGGCACAGGTCAGCCCACCCAATCACCCCTCTACCCCTCCACCCATTGACCTGCCCATCCATTCATCTAGCCACCATATTTTTGTGGAGTACTGACTTTGGCCAAGAACTATTTATTCTAGTTGCTGGAAATACAGCAGCAAGCAAAACAGACAAACTCTTGCTCTCTGGGAGCTTATATTCTACTAGAAGGAGTCACCTAATAAATAAGTTAAAATGTTATCATGACAATTTCATAAAGTGAGCCTTCCAAGAAAATAGGATCAAGTAATGTGAAATAAAACAATGAGAAAGTGGCTACCTTAAATAAGGTCTTTGAGGAAGTAAAATCTGAGTTGATGGCTAAATGACAAGGTGACAGCTATTGTTAAAGCTTGGGAGTAGCAGTCAGGCTCAAGAGAGCAATGTCCTAAAGCAGGACGTCATTTGGCCTGCTGGAGAAACATGGCTGCAGCCCACAAACAATAAAACCAGAGACGTTGGTAAGGGCCCCCTCACAGAGGCCTCGGAAGCAAAAAGGAATTGGGATTTTACAGGGGCACCAATGTCATCTCGTTTCCATATTTAAACATCGGCGCCGTGGGTCAATGTGCTGGACTGCAAAGCCAGTTTGAACCACAAGATTGGTGTTTCAAGTTTATCAGTTGGAAACCCTATACAGAGTCGCTATGGGTCACAATCGACTGGAAGGCACTTAACAATAACTGGCTGCTGTGTGGATCGGGAACGAGGGGGTGCCCTGGAGGAATCAGGGAAATGATCTGAGAAGCTGTTAAAAGAGGATGGCAGCCTGGATGGGTCCTCATTCCAGAACACGTTTCGGGATTCCATTCAGAGCACACATGAACAGCTGAAATGCACCTAAGAAAGAGCAGTGTTGGCGGATAGCTGGATGGGTGAATTACCCCAAACCTTCTAACCTGGTGATGTGAGAAGAACGTTCTCAAATGTGTGATCATTTGACTCAATGCTTAAAATACTTAAATACCCCAAATCACACACTAAACAAAAAGACCCCTTTGAGTTTCGCCGAGGTTCAATTCCATTTAGTTTCCCTGCTTTTCATTTACCTCGAATGGTTCCAGCTGGATCTGGAAACAGACGTGTCAACATAGTCACTGCCCATCAGGGCTTCCCAGCAACCAGGAAACAAGTCGTCAATTGCAATCTCTGTAGAAAATCTGATTCTGTCAGAGGTTTGCTGAACCCCAGATGGCTGGGCCATATCTGGGAGCATGTTTCTGCTGGCAGTAACGAGCATCAAAATGCCACATGGTTGGACTGACTGCCACTGGAGACATGGTGAATATCCCCAATTCTCAGAGGCCCTGGCACATTTCCTTGGTGTGTTAGAGTACTCCTGGGTAAACTTGACCTTCCCAGGAATTTGCCCAAGCTAGCTACTTTTTGATTAACTACTTTTCTGATTTTATCAACTGCTGTTCCTTTTCTGGCTCCCACCCAGACCCATCTGGGTATTAACATGGACCCAGTAATCCTGGCATCTGGAAGTGTTTGTCTTAAAAGAACCAATTCCCTCTTGATCTTCATTATTAGATTGCAGCCAACATACCAGCTATTCTCTGCCATGACCCAGACCCACAGGATGTTGCCTCTAGTGCCATGTGAAGTGTCCCTCCTATGGGACATGTGCACATCCTGGGGGCATCTGCAGACCTGTGCATGCCCACAGCCCTGTGGGGAAAATAGGCTGATGCCAACACATTGAAATCTCCTGCTAGCTTATGCATAGGGTGATCTGTTGAGTTAGTTTGTGGGATGTGACCTCTGAAAGGCGTGTGGCTGGAGCAGAGTCATCTTCTGTTAATGGGCACTTGTTAGATGCTCAGCCCAGCTGTGGGCTGTATCAATCAGAGCTAAGGAGGAGAAAGTAGCATGGTCCTCAGCTGAGATGAATATCTGGTTGAAAGCATAGACGACACAGGGAATGAGAGACGGAGGCAAAATGGACGAGAGGGTGCACCATGGGATGCACCCAAGGTTCTAACTCCTGATCTTGCATGAATGATCTTGCTTGCCTTTGCTTTTCCCATGCTTTTGTTGGGACTAATGGAACATAGGAGTTCTAGAGCCTAGAGATAATGAAATCACATCACCCAAAGACTCAGCCTAAAATTATACTGAGTCAACAATCACATCGGAAAACCTTTTAACATGCAGCATACATACTTTTGTGTGTTTTTTGAGTACATGTGTTCTCTCTACAAGGTTTGGGATATATGACGTGGAGAGGATAGATAAAGAATACACATGTAAACTATGAATGCATGATACTATTTAAATTATTTCTTTTGTCAACCATTGGCTTAGCTACCTAGTGCTGCTATAACAGAATTATGACAAGTGATGACTGACAAACAGAAATTTATTCTCTCATAAAATAGGAAACTGCAAGTCTTAATTCAGCGGGCCAACTCTTCTCTCTCGGTCGGCTCCTGGGAAAGGTCGTCATATCCTTTCAACACCTGGGAGTCTGGTGTCCCTTAGAAACCTACATCAATCTTCCCATGAGTGTAGAAGGTTATCAGAGCAGGGGCCCTGGGTCCAAAGGATGCCTCCATTCCTGCCTTTTCTTTCTTTGTGGTACGTAGGTTCTCTCTTGGTCCACTTCTTTTCTCCTGTTATCTCTTGTAAGATAAAAGGTGATGTGAATTACACTCCAGGGAAAGTCCCCTTATAATGATCACTGTTATAATTTGTGTAAGAGTGTTGCAAACCCCCAAATCCCCTTGCATATGATTGGCTGGCCACATCAAATCCCATGTAAATAATTACATAATTGCCAAACCACTGAGCCTTACAACCCAGCCAAGTTGAAACATACTTTTAGGAGACACATACAATCTGTAACAACTATGTGCATTTTAATTCATAAAGAAGAGACATGGATTAAAGAAATATAATCAACTATACAGCATTTCTATAATTTTATCAGGTTCAAACCCAGTGACTTCAGTTTGAGAAGTTAGCTGGATATTTTCCACTAATTACGGAAACAAAGGAGAGGCTGGAAAGCACCCTGCCAATATGCCCTCAGTAGCAAAACCACACACTCACACTCACACACACACACACACACACACCCATGAGGAGGGCCCAGAATTCCCCACTTCTACCAGGTTCTTGGCCCACACACAGTGGAGCAGAAAAAACATGGAAGGAAGTTGGCCTCTTTGTTTTAATAAATCACTCTGCCCAGCCTCCAAGTATTTTGTAGGATAATGTTTGACCTGCCTCCCTTCTTCCTAAAATAGCTCCAGAGGCTTGGAATCCCTCTTCTGTGGTTTATAGTCTTGTCTACATAACTCTTGCTCCCTGATTCCCTGGTGCTGGTTTCCCAGAATGGTAGGTGGGCTGTCAGAATTCCTCCCTGCAAAACCTGGGTCCACGAAGTCAAACAGTTTTAGGAAGTTCTTCAGCCTGACCAGTTCCTACCCTCCTATTAAACCTTCTAGTGGCTCCCCGCCCCCTCAGGACTTGTCCCTCTCATTTCCTCTCTGCTTTAGGGCCTTAAGACCTCAAGAGCATTTTCCAGAACCTTTAGGAGGAAGCAAAACCCTAACCCCACTAGGAAGAAGTCACACAGTATAGGTGTGTGGGGGCGGAGAGGGGGAGTGAAAACAAGCGCCAGCCACTTTGTCTGAGGACTCATTATGCTTTAGTTCCAGGCACCCCATGAGTATAGCACCTCCTCTCTGGTCTTGGAGGTGTGAGGTTTCAGGAGGACAAGCGCCCAGCTGCGTGGTGTGGGCAGCTTGCAAGTGGCAGCCTTCATGGTGGACTTGGAGCAGCAGCCCATCTGTGCCTCTCTGGGGTCCAGGGTGGGGTGGGGGGTCGGTTGGCCTCCCTGGCTGTCACCGGCCCCTCCCACCACTGAGGAGCTTGGCCCTCTGCCCTGTCCCCCAGCTCCCAGTAATGTGCCTGCCTCTCTCTGCCAAAGTTTTTAAAGCATCTGGGCACAGGTGCGGTCGCTGCCAGCCTCCAGGGCCAATAAGCGGAAATTCGGCAAAGGAAAATGAGGACGCGCAGCCACAATGCCATTATGTTTTCCCAGAATGTGCAATGCTCCCAAATAAATGTGTCTCCCACATTACAGCACCGCAATATTCATAAGGCTCATTACTGGTTTTAATTTTGCCCGTTGTTTATTTACTGCCTTCTTCCCCGCTTTATAGCCAGGGTACAAGAGTTTACTAATCTGTGCCCAGAACCAAAGGGCCCCAAAGCGGAATCTCTCCAGAAGTTGCTGGGCCCCACATTCCAACACCACAGGAGGGACTGTCGCTGAATCCCAGGCAGCCTGGGCAACTCCTTTCATGGCCCTGTCAAGCTGACAAACCACCCCTTCTACCTAGGGAATGGGCACAGCCTTTCTTTTTCCTCTTCTTGTTTTTTTTTATTGTGAATTGAGGGAAGGCTTACAGAGCAAAGCATTCATTTTACATTCAACAAATCATACACTTCATTTCATTTCAATGATTGCAATGCCCTGGGTGTAACATCAGTTATCCCACTTCCTCCCTGTGGTTCTGGTTTGGGGTCTTCCTTCTTTGCAAACCCTTCTGAATTTATCCTTAGATAAATGCTGCCCTTTTGATGTTGAATGGTTGACCACTCCATGGTGAGTAGACTTTACTAGCTTTGTTGTTCCCGCTATCTACCATTTGGCTGAAAATAGAGCCCCCTGAATGAGTTCAGTTCCAGACCTGAAGGATAATCAAGGGCCATAGTCTTGGGTTCCCCCAGTCTCCTCCTGACCAATAAACCTGATCTTTTGTATTATGAGGAGTCTTGTTCTAAATTTCCTCCCACTCTATCCAGAACCTCCCCAGCAGAAGAGCATCTCCTCTCTACAATCACTTCCTGTGCCTGACAAGTGGTCAGAGGAGTGGTTAGAAGGTGCCCCACAGTGATTCCTAATGTGGGACTAGGACATTGGCTCCAAAAAGGCCCTGTCTCATACACAAGCCATTGTCACTGTGCCCATTGCTAACTAACTAGAGTTTCTGATACTCCAAAATCCACACGAGTCAGGGCCCCATTGCCATCTCTGAACAGTCTCTGAGCACTTCTGCTTCAGAATGTGGCATTTTCATCCCTGGAGATGACAAGCAACATCCCACATCTCCCTTGAAGGAAAAACAATGGACACAGTGGCTTTATTAATGAAATTTGAAGTTTTGAAATGAATGCTTTCTAATTTAAATTTAAGAAGCATAGACTGTTATAAAGAAACAAAAGTCATCATCATGCCTCTGCTGTTGTTGTTGTGAAGTGTCCTCGAGTCAGTTCCAACCCACAGCGACCCTGTATAGGGTTTCCAAGGAGCAGCTGGTGAGCTCAAAACACTGACCTTGCAGTTCAAATGGCTTTGCAATCTGGCGCATTAACCCACAGCGCCACACAGAGGCAAATGTTTACCCTTTGGGTGTTTTTATATTTAAAGTTTTACTTGAATTTTTAGAGCATAGTTGATTTACTCATGTTCTGTTTTCTCTTGATTGAAGATTGAAGTTGTCAAGGACTTCATTCTTCTTGGATCAACTATCAACACTCATGGAAGCAGCAGTCAAGAAATCAAATGACGTATTGCATTAGGCAAATCTGCTGCATGAGACCTCTTTAAAGTGTTGTTGAAGAGCAAAGATAACAGTTTGAGGACTAGGGTGTGCCTGACCCAAGCCATGATATTTTCAATAACCTCATATGCATGTGAAAGCTGGACAGTGAATAAGGAAGACCATAGAAGAATTGATGATTTTGAGTTATAGTATTGGAGGAGAATATTGAAAGTGCCATGGGCTGCCAAAAGAACCAACAGATCCATGTTGGAAGAAGTGCAGCCAGAGTGCTCCATGGAGGTCAGGATGGCCAAACTTCGTCTTTCATACTTTGGGCATATTGTCAGGAGGGACCAGTCCCTGAAGAAGGATATCATGTTTGGTAATTGGAGGGTCAGAGAAAAACAGGAAGACTCCCAGCGAGATGGATTGGCCAAGTGGCAGCATCGATGGACTCAAGCGTGGCAGTAATAGTGAGGTTGGCCCAGGATCGGTCAGTGTTTCGTTCTGCTGTGCATAAGGTTGTTATGAGTCAATACTAACTTGATGTCACCTAACAACATATCCTTTTGCTTTTAAGTTTAAACATTTAAAAAAAATTTTTAATTCTTAAAATTTCCAAAATTTATAAAATTAGCCTCAGTTCCCTGTAAACAATGATGAAAAATAAAGAAACTCAAGGAAAATGACGAATGATCTCTCCCATTGCCTCTACTGTGCCACGTCATCTCCCTAAAATAACCAGTGCTGACATCATTGGTGTCTATACCTCTTCCATCACTGTATTCTTGTCCATAGGACACATGAGTGTATATATATATATATATATATATATATATAGAGAGAGAGAGAGAGAGAGAGAGAGAGAGAGAAGAAGGGAGGCAGGAGTGGAGAGAGTGAGGGAGGAAGGAGGAGAAATTAGCTTAGGCAGTAGTCCTTGTTTGTATTTACAAGAATAGGTTTTCACTGTATATTTTTCCAGTTTGGCTTTCTGCAACTTGTCTTCTTAGTGAATTACTGTGGTTAGTGCTTTGAGAAAAGAAAAAGCTACTGAATGATCTTTCACTCTCTCTTTCCATAATATTCCATCGTTACACACAAATTCTTTAATCACCCCTCTATTAGTGGACATTTCCAAGATCCCTTCTCCCCATTCCTTTAAAAATCATGCTTTCATTTCTATAAGTTAGAGACATAAAGTGGGCTTGTGGGGTCACAGGAAAAGCATGCCAGTTTAAGTAGATGCTCTAAGATGACTTTCCCAAAGGGGTGAAGTAAGACTTTGAGGATCTATTTCCACTCACAACATACACAATGCCTATGGCACTGCATCTTAGCCAGCATTTAATGTTATTACTCTTATTTTCTTGTCATTCTGAAGGATTGTTGTTGTTGTTAAAGTTCGTTGAGTCAGTTCGGGCCCATAGCAACCCTGTATAGGGTTTTCGAGGAGCGGCTGGTGAGCTTGAAACACCGACCTTGCAGTTCAAACCGACTTTGCACATTAACCCACAAGTACCACAGCAGGACTCCAGTCTGAAAGGTTGTTATTGTGTACCGTGGAGTTGGTTCCAACACAGAGAGCCTGCACAGGGTTTCTTTCCGAGGCTGTAAATCTTTACAGGAGCAGAACGCCTCATCTTTCTCCCACGGAACCACTGGTACTTTCGAACTGCTGACCTTGAGGTTGGCAGCCCGCCTCCTAACCGCTATGGGTATTTCGCTTTTACTTTTCCTCCGTTTATGAGTGGAGTATGTTCTCCAAAGTTCATCCACTATCTAGATTTCTTCTCTTTGAATTGTTTCTTGTTAGCCTTTTCCATGTTTGTAATTGGGTCAGGTTTTTTTGGTGTGTTTTTTTTCCTTTCATTTTTTTTCCCAATTTGTAAGTATTCTCTGCACACTGTATTAGTCCCTTATCTGCCAGGTGTTGTAAACATGCTCAGTCTATTGTCTACCACAATGTCATACACAGTTTCCCGTATCATTCAACCCTCTTTATAAACATTTGCTATGCCTTCATAATATCCCTGAGTGTGAATATATTTATTTTATCATTCCCTATAATAGCTGGGCATTTTCAATTCCTGACTCTCTCTCTCTCTCTTTATGATATTTTGAATAGTATTATGGAAAGCTTACTGCCTAGGTATTTGCCCAGGTTTTGTGTTATTTCTGTAAGGTAATATCATACATTTTTTAAACCAAATTCTTATTCTTTAAAATAATGTATTAGATCAGGAATATATATATTTTAAAAGCTGTTGATGCATAGTGTTAAATTGCTTCTTCATGATTATAAAGATTTATACTTTTACCAACACCACATTCTCTCTTATCAGACCTTCGCTAGTACTCAGTATTACAGATTTGCTAACCTCAAGGTCAGCAGTTCAAAACTACCTCCTGCTCCTTGGAAGAAATATGAGGCTTTCTGTTCTCATAAAGATTTACAGCCTTGGAAACCCTACGCAAGGTCACTAGGAGTCAGAACCGACTCCACTGCACATAACCACCACTGCCACCATACACTTTAAAGTTTAAAATGATATCTAATTTGAATGATTTTCCCTGTAATTACTAGTGAGGCTGATCATTTATCTGCTCACTAAGCATTTACCCAACTGCTAAGATTCAACTCTTCTGTGTTACCTAGGCATTTTTTCTTTCAAGATCATAATATTTGTATGAGTTCTTTATATGCATAAGATAAAAATCTTACTTGCCATGTTTTAGCAAATATTTTCAATGTCAGGAGTTATCTTTCATGACCTAACTATCTTCCATGATAGATAAGATAATTAAATCCTGTCATCAGATCCATTGATCACTATGAGTTCTTCCAGAATGTGAAGTTTAGAAGGTTGGTCCACTTGTAGCCACCAGATCATTTCAATATGCACTGATGTTTTCTTTAGTCTATTATGGCTTGGGTCTTACTTAATCTTTAACTCTTCAATTAATTTTATTTTATGTAAGGATAAAATCTGGTTTTCTCACCTATGTAGATATCTATTTGGAGAATAATCCTCAAATGTAAATATCTTCTCACAAAAATTGTTGAGAGTTCTCAAGTCTGCATATTTTATTTGTATATTTATTTTAGTGCCAATATCAAATTAATTTAATGATTCAGATATTTTATTGGGTAAAACTAGTCCTTTTTCCTACAATTATTCTTGGTTTTCAATTTTTAAATGTAAATTGAAGAGAATTCAGACATTTGGGCTTACCACTCAACTACACTATTTGTTGTTCTTTTTAATTAAATATTTTCTTTTATCTATATCAGTATTTTCTTTCATCAAGTAGAGACCACAGAATTTATTTTAAGACTTTTACTGGATGTTTATATTCTTTATTTTAGTTGGTCATTGTTATTTGGTTAAGAAACACTTTTGGATGTTTATTCTTAGTATAATCATCACCATGCATAACTAGATCATTAACAACTTTGTTGTTGCTGCTAAGTGCTACCGAGTCAGTTCTGACTCATAACAACCCTGTATTGGGTTTCTGAGGAGCAGCTGGTGGGTTTGAACTGCCAACCTTGCAGTTCAAACTTATCTTGTAGTGCAGTGCTTATCCTACAGTGTCACACCAGAATTCCATTAACAGCAATATGGCATTAATAATGAGAATCTTGCTAATTATGGTATTGGTGGAGGTGGTGGTGATGTGCCATGGAGTTGATCCCAACTCATAAAGACCTTGTATAGGCCTTCTGAGGCTGTAAATCTTTACAGGAGAAGAAAGTTGCCTCTTTCTCCCAAAGAGTGCCTGGTGGACTTGAACTGCTAACCTTGTGGTTATAAGTCCAATGCATAACCCACTACACTACCAGGGTTCCTAAATTATGTTATTACTAATGCTTCATGATCAACTATCAACACTCATGGAAGCAGCAGTCAAGAAATGAAACGATGTATTGCATTAGG
>NW_006408622.1:5560052-5565375 GCF_000296735.1 Chrysochloris asiatica
CAGTTCAAGCTCACCAGCTTCTCCTCAGATACCCCATACAGGGTTGCTATGGGTCGGAACCGACTCGACAGCACTTAACAACAACGTTTCATGAAATTGTTACCCATATTAATAGTAACACTGGTGTGCTATAAGTTAGGCATTGGGCTAACTGCAAAGTGGGTAGTTCAAATCCACCAACTGGTCCACAGGAGAAAGATGAGACAATCTTTTCCCATAAAGATTCATAGTCTTGGAGACCCTATATAGGGTGTGGCATTGTGGACTAATGTGTCAGACTGCAAAGTCATTTGAACTGCAAGATCAGTGGTTCAAGCTCACCAGCTGTTCCTTGGGAACCCCACACAGGGTCGCTATGGATCAGAACCAACTTGACAGCACTTAACAACAACAACATGAGTAAGACAGTGGGCTTATTAATAGTAAATTGACTAATAATATTAATATAATTATTAATATTAATATAGTTGTTGCTACTTATACCTGAGCGTCTTTAAAAAGTAGAGGTTTGCATATTCTTGTAAGATGCCATATACTTTCATGTTTGGCTTTTGATTTAAATACCCTTGGCTATTTGCTTGCTATATGAGGAACTCTTATCTTAGCGTATTTTCAGAAGGGGAACTTGAGGCTTGCCAAGATGAAGTGGCTTGTCTGAAAACACATGTTGTTGTTAAGTGCCACTGAGTTGGTTCCGGCTCATAGTGACCCTGTATAGGGTTTCCGAGGAGTGGCTGGTAAACTTGAACCTCCAATCTTGCATTTCAAGCTGATCCTGTGGTCCAGCGCATTCACCCACAACACCACAACACATAGCTAGTAAGAAATGACACAGGATTTGACAGTCACTCTGCTGTCTCCCTTAAAGGACAAATTGCCACACCTTGTCCTTAGCAAACACTGGACTGCCTTCTAGGGGCTAGACTGATCTCTGGTTGACCTTTTCACCTCAACTCCACTCTTCTTCAGCAGTAGCACTGTATGCCCCACAGGAAAAATGTCGATGAGCAAAGATCATGGGCTCCACTCAGCACACACAAGGGGAGCACTGTTTGGCACAAAACTCTGGGCAAGGCCACAAAGATCATGGAGAAGGGCAAGCCACTAGCTCCTCAGCTAATAGGAGAGACAGATTCCAGAGTCTAATTCCAGAGAGAGTGTGTTAGGTGGTGCATTTAAGGGCCTTCAAAAGAGAGAGAGGTTAATTCCAAATTGGAGAGGGTGGGATCAAACAGGCTTTGTGTGGGAGATGGCTTTTGAATGTGGAGTGAGAATTTAGCAGACAGAGTGGGAAGGACATTGACATATAGGCAAGGACTCTGAACAAAGCGTACAGGTGGGGAACTCGAAGTCATCTAAGAGAACCAGTCCATCCAGTTTGATAGGAGTAGATATTGCAGTGATATTTTAAATGAAGAAATGACGTTGCAAACTTCTATAAAGTTGCTTTGCAAACTCTGCCAGAAATGAAAGAAGAGAAGGTAGATAGTGCAACTAGTGTCAAGAGTACCAAGGTACAGCTTTGTCCCTGCCGGGTACATAAAACAATCATTTTTACAGAGATCAGGGATTGGTCACTAGGAAAATTGTGCTAAACTGTAGTGTACAGCAGTGTTTATTTCTCTTCAACATTCATTTCTAACTTCTTTTGATACTAATTCATTGAGTGTCCCCATAATTTGGGTGAGGCTGACTCTACCAGGCTGGCTTAAAGCCACCGGTGGTGGGGTCATGGATGAGTACATGACCCCAACTTGACCAGTGAGACCCAAGCCCAGTATTTCTGCAGCAACTAATGAAAAAGTAAGCTCCCTATCTGTTGGGTTGCTGAGCATATGGCAGATAAGCTTGGGGCTTCCAGAAGGCTATCTTGCAGCAATGTGGGAAAGAGCTGCCTGCAAACAGAGCCAAGAGTCAAAGAGTGCCAAGAGTCAGAGAGAGTCAAGTTTCTGGATCCAACTAGATTTCAAGTCACAACCCTGGAGGTATCAGCTACATGATCAAATATAATCCTTACTCAACACTTTTCCTCATCTGTTTCTTTAAGTCACTGAGATATATTTTCTGTGATAGAAGGGATCCTGGTGAACTATATGAAGTATTTTCTGAAGCACATAGTGAATAAATGCATAGAATATGAATTACCTACATCAGTCTCAAAGACTATCCAGTCAGGCAAATCAGAAATGGGACTCTAATGAAGCATTTGTAATATCATTTAATACGGTATTGTGTGTATGTGTACGTGTACATAGATAGATAGAGATATATACATTCTGAATAATCTGAATCATTTTATATATATATATATATATAAGGAGCTCTGGTAGCGTAGTGGTTACGAATCGGGCTGCGAACCTTAAGGTCAGCGGTTCGAAACTACCAGCCGCTCTGCGGGAGAAAGATGAGGCTTTCTACTCCCGTAAAGATTTACACCCTCGGAAACCCTGTACAGGGGCGCTATGGGTCGGAACCGACTCAACGGCACTTAACAACAACAACAACATATATATATATATATATACATTCTGAAGATTCTGAATGGGTCTAGGTAGTTTAAATTCACCAGAATATTTTTAAGACAATTTTCAAACACCCTTACCTAGCCTACTGCTTTTATTCTCAATAGAGACTTTAAATTTATCTAAGGAAAAGAGGAGAACAACAGAGAAGACACTACAATTTTGAGGAAATCCTCAAATCTAGGTCACAACTTACCTAAGAAGTTGATCATCTATTCTGCCTTTAATAAAGTACCGTATGCAAAATGTTAGTGAAGGTATAATTTTTCTTGACAAACCCATTGATCACCCTCCAAGTTACCTGCCTGCCCAGTGCAATGCAATCTGCATCTGTCTTCATCCGGCTGCCTATATCTGTCAGGACCACTGAATATCCTAAGCTGACAAGAGTGTCCAAGACAAGCAGACCAGCCTGGATCATCTATAAGAACAGAAGATACTTCTTGAAAGAAAGACCAGCAGGAAAAATAAAAAACAAAAACAGCAGTCTGATTGGCTACTACAGACAGGCAAATTGTTCACGGAAGAGACATCAAGGCAAACTATCAAATCCCTTCAAGACAACCTCCCCCTCCAAGACTGAAATGCATAGGGATCACACGAGCAGCCATGTAAGCTTGCTGGCAACCATGTTGGTCTACTGGTGAGTGGAAGTGGGGAAAAGGCAACAATAAAGATATGGGCTGAGTCCGACCATGTTCCAAAGACTCCTGTAGACCTCAAAATGAGAAAGAGAAGACGAAGGGCCGATTGGTCCAAAGTACAGTGAGACCTGGGGTCTCCTGAGTCCATGGACAAGGACATAGCCACATAGGGATAAACCTGAGAGTAGAGCGTCCAGCTGATATGAAGTGGGGGGAGAAGCACAAGAACGCCTTAACTTGCAGAAAGTACCCATTTGACCTAGCTTCGAAGGTTTGATGATCACCACTTGACTAAAAGAAGATTTTAAAAACTGATAAGGGAAACAAGTATAAATTGCTACAATTTGATTAACTTGATTTAAACTTATGGATGTAGTAGCCCAAAATACCAACAGAGAGGGAAGGAGTATTCATCCTATCCCCTCTATACAAAGGGTAGATAGCGATGGGCAACTTAGACATTGGCTACCTAAAATGGGGGTGCTATAAAGTCACAAAGTTACTGGCTTACAAGTTTTCAAGAGGGAATTTAGTTTCAGAGTGTGTGAGGGAAGGTAGAGTCCCCACTGAATAGTTTTTATCTTGTCTAGATGAATCTGGTGAAAAGAAATGGGTATAAGAGTAATTGTTTTCATGACTAATTGCGACTGTCACAACTGTAAAGGTAGAAGTTTTGTAACAAAAACAGGGGAGTAGTTAAACTTAAAGTACAGGAACAGAGGACCCTAAGACCTTCAAGGGAGAAGAGCATGAATGGAATGTGGGACCCTATCCAGAGAAGCAGCCACATCAGAGATGGAGGCAGAGATGATAACATGGAGACAAGGAGCAACTGAGGACTCTAGATTCATGGAAAGAGAGGGACTGTGTGCTGGCGGCTTGCAGCATGTGCCCTTTGGTTGTTTAAATGATTATATAATTCTGATTATTTTGGTATACATCTTGCTGTCCTCCTCCCCCCAAAAAACAAAACAAAACAAAAACAGAAGCAAATACTGTTAAATGATGCTACATGGAGGGGATTGTAATCATTGCAATGAAACAATGAGTATAAAACCAATGTTCTCCCATGTAAACTGTCACTCAATTCGCAATGAAAACTTAAAAAAAAAAAAAAAGGTGTCCACGATGCATGCTTAAACTGCAAACCAGGCAGTGTGTGTGTGTATGCGGTGGGTAAGAGCATGGTTAGAACAAAGAGGGCTGAGAGAGAGACCCTACTGAACCTCTCTACCTCTTAAAAAGAGGCATTAGATCCAGTAAGAATCAAGAATGCCTCTAAAAGTTGAACTAATGATTCATAAAACAATCCTGAATATGTTTAGAAATGAAGAATTCTACAGAATGGTTCAGAGCACAACAAATTAAATTGGAAGTTTATAACAAAAAAGTATACAAAATCCCCAAGTATTTAGAGATTAAACAATATAGTTTCTAAGCAGAAGTCCTGCTGAGGCACTGTATGATAAACACTGGATTGCTAACTGCAAGGTTGGTGGTTCAAACACACCAACCACTCCTCAGATCATCTATACAGGCTCACTACGTGTCAAAACCAACTCAACGGAACATAACAACAACTCCTCAATAATCCATGGGTCAAAGAAGAAACCACAAGAAAAAAGGGAAAATATTTTGTCCTTCGGTAAATATTGACTTTTTGACCTTGAGTGGTTGGCCATGCCAAGTGGCTTTCTCCAAAGACTTCCTCACAGCATTCTAGCTAGCTTCCGAAGCCTGCTAGGAAGAAGGAGAAAATTGCTGGAACAAGACATAGTCTTACGTTACATGTTGACATCTTTGCCATATTCTTTTGAACAGAAGCAAGCCACAGGTCCAACCCACACTAAAGAGGAGTAGAGTGCCTTTGAGCATTTATCGGCAGCCATTAAAGATCTGTATAACATTGTTGAGCAGGGCAAAGTCCAGGCCAGTGAAAGCCTGCTTACAGGAACAGCTGTTCTGAGTGAAGCTGTGCCTGAGTGTGTTCTACTCCTGTATTGCAACCTCTTAACGTCCCTTAAAGAACCTCTACCTGTGAGTATGGTGTCTGAGTTCTCTGTGGCCAATGCAACAAAACAGTGAACCTAGCTGCTCCTTGAAAGCCCTATACAGGATCATTTGAGTCAGAACCAACTCAAGGGCACTTAACAACAA
>NW_006408622.1:5565475-5599210 GCF_000296735.1 Chrysochloris asiatica
ATGTTGTTGTTGTTGTTAAGTGTCATTGAGTGGATTCTGACTCATAGAAACCCTACCTAGGGTTTCTGAGGCTTTTAAATCTTTGGTGGAGTAAAAAGCCTCATCTTTCTCCCACCCAGCAGCTAACAGCCTCAAACCGCAGACCTGGTGGTGACTTAAACTGACCTGCAGTCCAGTGCATTATCCTGTAGTGCCGCACCAGGACGCTGTGATTTTTTGTTGTTGTCAGGTGCCATCGAGTCGGAACCGACTTGTAGCAACCTAGAAAGATGAAATTTGTTCATCTCAAAGTAAAGAGTGACAGCTTCAGAAACCCTATGCAGGATCTTTATGAATTATAACCAACTTGTTTGCACACAATAGCAACAACAACAATAATGACAAAGGAGGGACCCCTGGTGATTCAGGGACTAAAACATTTGACTGCTAACCAAAACATTGGTGGTTTGAATCCATTAGCCACTCCGAAGGAGAAAAAATGTGGTAGTCTGATTCTATAATGATTTACAGCCTTAGAAATTCTATGAGGTTCTACTCTAACGTATAGCATTGCTGTGAGTCGGACTCAGCTGGATGACAATAGGCTTGGTTTTGATTTTGGAACAGCATATGAAAGAGTCTTGTGCACTGGTGAAGTGCTCTGCTGCTAACCAAAATGTTGGAAGTTCGAACCCAACAGTCGCTCTGCAGGAGAAAGATGGAAGTGGCAGTCTTCTTCCATAAAGCTTTATAGCCTTAGAGTGTTACAAAGGTAAAGGTAGACATTTTGTAACAAAAGGAGGGAAGTGGTTGATTCTGCAGTCCAGGAGCAGAGGTCCCTGGAGCCATCAAGGGAGAAACGCAAAGTGCGGTACCCTATCCAGAGAAGCAGTGATGCCAGAGATGGAGGCAGAGATGATGCCATGGAGGGATGCAGTGGCTGGGGACTTTAGACTCAGGGAGGGAGAGGGGCAGGCTTGCAGGGTGTACACTTTGTTTGTTTGATAATGCATGCAGGAGATTGTAATCATTGCAATGAAATGAAATAAGATAGGATGAATGTAAAGATAATGTTTTCTCATGTAAACAATCACATAATTCACAATAAAAAGTTTAAAAAAACAAAAAAATTTCATAGCCTTCACAATCCTCTGCTCCATGGTCCTATGAGTCAGAACGGGATAGCTGGCAATGGTTTGATTTGGTCTCAAATGACATATGATGTTGAACTTATTTTCATATATGTATTTTCCATCTTGGATCCTGATGTGGGGCTGTAGAATAAGCACTGGACTAACCACGAAGTCGGTAGTTCAAACCCACCAGCTGATCCTTGAAAAGCCAATACAGGGTCGCTATGAGTCAGAACTGAATTAACAGCACTTAACAACAACGTATCATCTATGGGGAGTTGTCTATTCAGATCTTTAGCCCACTCTTAAATTGAGTGGTTTGTTTTCCTATTGTTAAGTTTTTAGTGTTCTTTGCCTATCTTTGGAATAAGTCCTTTATCAGATAAATGTCTTACAAATATTTTTTCCCAGTCTGTGGCCTTTCTTTTGCTTTTCTTAACAGGGTCTTTCATAGAGCATACAACTTTTCTTTTAATGAAGCACATCTTTCCATTTTTCCCCACTTTTTATAAATCATGTTTTAGTGTTATATCTAAAAAGTCAACACCAAACCCAAGGTCACCTAGAATTTCTCCAATGTCATCTTCTAAATGTTGTCTTGTTTTGGGCATAACATTTATGTCTGTGATTCATTTGAGTTAATTTTGTAAAAGGTGTGAACACTGTGTCTAGGTTAATTTTTTTGCATGATTATGTCCAATTAATCCAGTACCACTGATAGAAATGACTGTTGTTCTTCCATTGAATTGTTATAGCTTCCTTGCCAAAAACAAATTGGCTGTCTGTTTGCAGGTGTCTTTCTGGGCTCTTTATTCTGTTCGGCTGGTCTATTTTTCTATTATTTTGCTGATACCACACTCTCTTGATCACAGTGACTATACAGTAAGTCTTCACAGCTGTATGAAATGAGATAGTGTCAATTCTCTGACTTTGTTCTTCCTCAGTATATTGTGGTTAGTTAGTATCAAGTCAATTTCAACTTCTGGTGACAACATGCATTCCAAAAGATTTTCATGGGTGTGACCTTTCAGAAGTAAATTACCAGACTGTATAAAAGATGCCCCGTGGATTTGAACATCCATCCTCTTCCATTCCTTCCATTTGACTAGTAACTTCCACTTAGTAGTCAAGTGCTTAACTATTCACACCACCCAGGGACCTTTCCATATAAATCCAGTGATCAGTTTGTTAACATCCAAAACATAGCTTGCTGGGATTTTTATCGGGGATGCATTGAATTTATAGATCAAATTGAGTAGAACTGACATCTTGATATTAAAAGTCCTCTTATCTATGAACAGGAATCCTGGTGTGGTACTGTAACATTTTTAATTGAGATTTTTGTTGTTATTTTATGCCTTGCTCAATTTTTTTTTTCTTTTGTTGTGGGTCCATTCAAACTTTCTACCTTAGATCATGTCAGTTGGTTTAGGTTTCTATAAATGTGTCCATTTTTTTCCCCTAGGTTTTCAAATTTGTTGAAGTACAGTATAATATTATTGTTATTTATATTTCAATTGATTTTGTCATAATATTACTCATTTTAATTTCTTGCTCATGTTATTTGCATCTCCACTCTTTCCTTTGTTAAAATTTACCTGTGATTTTTCAATTTTGTTAATCTTTTCAAAGAATCAACTTCTAGGATTTTGTATTCTTTCTGTTGTTTTTCCACTTGAAACTTCATTTATTTCTAATCTAAGCTTTATTGTTTGACTTCTTCTCTAGACTGTTGGTTTGTTTTGCTGCTCTTCTTTAGAATGTTGGATTGGTTGGTTTAAGGGTTTATTTGGGGCTCTCTTTCTTCTTTTTTTGATATGTTCATTTATTGCTATAAATTGACTCTTGAGCATGACTTTTGCTGCATCTGAAAAATTTTGCTATATTGTTTTCATTCTCATTTGCATCTAGGATTCTTTTTTTTTTTCTTATAGTTTATTTCTTCTATTACCTAGTACTTTTTAAAGCAGGGTATTATTCAGTTTCCATGACTTTTGTTTTTCCTCTGAACTTCCTCTCATTGAGTTCTAATTTCATAACATTCTGATTAGAGATGATGCATTACATTATTTCAATGTTTTGAAATTGATTTAGACATGTGGTCTATTCTGGAGAATAACCTATGTACTCTGGAAAAGAATGTTAATTTTGCTTTTATTGGGTGGAATTTCATGTATATGTTTATGAGGTCAAGTTGATTGATTGTGATCTTCTTTGATGAATTTCTTTTTATTCTGCCCTTCATCAAATGTGATTTGTTAACCTTGGAATAACAGTGTTCTGTGGGTAGATACATGGACAAAGACACAGGCTGAGTGGGTATAGGAGTAAAAGTGGGAGTATACCCATAAATATATAAGGGTTTGAAATAGGATATTTGTACATGAGTATTTACCTTTCCTGGAAACACAACTATGAATCTGGTGTAGGATATGGTAGACAAAATGATTTTAAAAAAAGCTTATTAGATATTATCAAACATCTTAAGGCCATGAGTTGCTGGGATGGGACTCAGGACCATAATCCCAGGGAATAGCATGGTCAATTAGCATAACATAGTCCACAAAGACAAAGCTCTAGATCTTACTTAGGTGGGTCACCTCTGGCACGTTAAAAGCTCATGAACAGCCATCTAAAATGCAGCTATTGGTCTCTCCATGTGAGGAAGAAAGAGATTGATGAGAATTGAAGATGCTTGGAATCAATTAGTTCAATGATGAACATATGAACATCAATCTCTCTGTCCCTGAGACCAGAAGAACTAGATGGTGCCTGGCTACCACTACCAACTGCTCTGAAAAAGATCACATTAGATGGTCCCAGAGAGAGAAGTAGAAAATGTGAACAGAACTCAAAATTTTAAACCATATCTAAAAGACTTGGCTTACTGGTCAGAAAAAAAGACTAGAGGAACCCAAGAAGATGACTCTTGACAATAGTTCAGGTTTGGAGAAGAGCTCACCTTCATGGCTCAATTTTCAACCAAGCAGCAGATAGGTATATAGTAGCAACAACACTAGTAAGGTATGCTCACTGTGGGTGGTCAATCACTCAAAATAAAAAAGACAACATTTACCTAAGGACAAATTTAATAAGGGTGGGTATAATGGAAATAGGAACCACAGGGAGGAAATGGGGTAACTGTTATTGCATGGAGGGAACTGCAATAATTAAGATGAAACAAAGTGTGTGATTTGTTGAGTGTAAAACTGGTGATATTCTCTATAGTCCTTCACTCAATTCACACTAAGAAGTATTTTTTTTAAAAGTGATATTTTTTAAATCTCTTACTATTATTGTGAAGTTGTCTATTTCTGAATTCTATTCTCTTGATGTTTGCTTTATGAATTTTGGATGTTTTCATTTGGTACGAGATATTTATGATGATTATGTCCTCTTGCAGGATTAAACTTCTAATTATAATATTGTTTATACTGGTTTTCTGTGTGTGTGTGTGTGTGTGTGTGTGTGTGTGTGTGTGTGCTTTGGTTTTGCTTTAAAGTCTATTTTATCTGTAGTGAATATTTCTACTCCTGATCTTTTTTGGTTGCCATAAGTTGATATATTTTTTCCATCCATTTATTTTAATTTATTAGGTAGAATATTCATGAGTCCTGTTTTCTTATCCATTCTTCAATTCTCTTTCTTTTGACTGGTGCATTTAAGATGTGTACAGTCAGTAAAATTTGTGAATTTATTGCTGCCATGCTTTTATATATTTTGCTGTAGTTTAAATGACTGTTGTTCTTTATATTTTTGTATCCTGAATCATTTTATTACCAAATTTTCTTTGTTGTTGATTTTGTTTCTTAAACCCTTGTGATTCTCTTCTTTCTTATTTTGGTTAAAATGTTTATTAGCTTCCTTTGTGGTTACCCTGTAATTTATTTTTATCTTCCTAAGTTGAAAACAGTCTGTTCTATCTTGATATCATCCTGTCCTCCACTTCATTTGGAATTTCTGTGTTTATAGTATTGATTCCCTCTTTTTGGTTTATAGTTGTCATTGTTTACAGATAGATCCCTCTGGTTCTTTCATTTCATTCCTGTAAACTTAATTTATTTTTTTCTGGATTGGTGTCTGGGAGATATTGTAATGTGACTTAATCTCAGGCTGTTGTCAAATATTATTGGTTCTGTGTTTGAAGGACTCTCTTTAACATTTCTTGTAAGGTTGGCCTGGGTTTTACAAACTCCCTTAATTACTGTTTATCTGGAAATATCCTAATGTTGCCATCAAGAGACAATTGATTGTATATATAATTCTTGGCTGGCTTTTTCTCTTTTAGGATACATATATAAGTAGTTGTTATTTAGTGCTGTTGACTCAGTTCCAACTCATAACAACCCTATGTAGGGTTTCTGAGGAGTGGCTAGTGGATTTGAATGACTTACTTTGCCGTTCAAACTGACTTTGCAGCCCAGTGCTTATCCTTCAGCACCACACCAGGACTTTGTAACTTTTATCCTCTTTAAGTCCTGGGGTGGCACTGTAAGGTAAGCACCGGATGTCTAACCACAATGTCTGCATTTCAAACTCCTCTGAAACTCCTATACCCGATGGCACTTAACAACAACAGTAGATCTATATGCAGGAAGAAATCAAAAGGTCATTAAGAAGACAAGAAAGAACAAAAAGATCAAAATGAATGTCAGAAGAGACTTTGAAACTTGCTTTCCAACACAGAGAGGCTAAAGAAGATGGAAGAAATGAGGAGGTAAAAGAGTTGAACCAAAAATCTCAAAAGGTAGCTCGCGAAGACATAGTCAAATATTATAATGAAATGTACAAAGATCTAGAGTTGGAAAACCAAAAGGGAATAAGAAGCTCAGCATTTCTCAAGACGCAGGAAGTGAAGAAAAAAATCAAGACCCAATTTGCAATACTGAAAGATTTTAAGGGCAAAATTATGAATGATGCAGGAAGTATCAAAAGAAGACGGAAGGAATATACAGAATCATTGTACCAAAATAAATGGTCTCTGTTCAACAATTTCATATGAAAAATAGCCAATGATATTGAAGGAAGAAGTTTAACATATACTGAAAGCACTAGCAAAGAACAAGGCTCTGGGAATTGATGGAATATAAATTGAAATCTTTCAACAAACTGAGGCAGCACTAAAGGCATTCATTCATCTATGCCAAGAAATTTGGAAAATAGCCACCTGGCCAACTGATTGGAAGTTATCCATATCTGTGCCCATTCCAAAGAGAGATGACCCAATGGAATGATGAGATCATTGGACAATGTCATTAATATCACATGCAAGTAAAATTTTCCTAAAGATAATTAAACAATGGCTACAATAGTACACTGACAGAGAAGTGACAGAAGTTCAAGCCAGATTCATATGAGGATGTGGATGAAGGATATTGCTAGCACTAGATAAATCTTGGCTGAAAGCAGAGAATTCCAGAAAGATATTTACCTGTGCTTCGTTGAGTACACAAAGCCTTTCAGTTATATGGATCATGAAAGACTGTGGACAATGTTGTGGAGAATGAGTATTCCAGAATTCTTAATTGTGCTTGTGAGGAAACTATACATAGACCAAGAGGCAATTAATTGTTCACACAGAACAGAGGAACACTGAATGGTGTAAAGGTGTGCACCAGGGTTATATTCTTTTACCATACTTGTTCAACCTGTATACTGAGCAAATAATTCGAGAAGCTGGATTATATGAAGAAAAACATGGCATCAAGATAGGAGGAAGAGTCTTTAACAGCCTTTGATATGCAGGTGATACTACCTTATTTGCTGAAAGCTAAGAGGATATAGGAGTCCTGGTGTGGCACTCTGGGCTAAAGAGTCAGACTGCAAAGTCCTTTGAACTGCAAGGTCAGTGGTTCAAACTCACCAGCTGCTCCTTGGAAACTCTACACAGTGTTGCTATGGGTCGGAATCAACTCGACAGCACTTAACAACAACAACAACAAGAGGACATAAAATACTGATAAAGACCAGATTTGGATATGGATTACACCTCAAAGTAAAGGGGGAAAAATCCTAACCACTGGGTCAATAAATAACATCAAGATAAAAGGAGGAAAGATTGAAGTTGTCAAAGACTTCATTTTGCTCAAATCAACCATCAACACTCATGGAAGCAGCAGTCAAGTATTCAAATGATGTATTGCATTAAGCAAATCTGCTGCACAAGAACTCTTTAAAGCATTGAAGAACAAAGATGTCAGCTTCCCTGATGCAAATCATGGTATTGTCAATATAGCCTCATGTGCATGTGAAAGTTGGACATTGAATAAAAACCATTGAAGAATTCATGCATTTGAGTTATGGCATTGGAGGAGAATATTACAAGTACCACAGGCTGCCAAAAGAACAAACAAATCTGTGTTGGAAGAAGTACAACCAGAATGCTCCTTGGAAGCTAGGATGGCTAGATTTTGGCTTTCATGCTTTAGACATATTATCAGGAGGGACTAGTCCCTGGAGTAGGGCATCATTCTTGGGAAAGTGGAGGGTAAGGAAAAAAAAAAAGTGAATGGTCCTCAATGACCTGGTTGACACAGTGGTAGCAGAAATGGGCTCAAGCATAGCAACAGTTGTGAGGTTGACACAGAACCAGGAGTTATTCTGTTGTGCATAACAAGGTCGCTATGAGTCAGTCCACCACCTATCTGTCAGTTTGTCATACTCTGGTAGCTTGTGAGTTGCTGTGATTCTGAAAGCTATGCCACCAGTATTTTAAATACCAGCAAGGTCACCCATGGTGGACGGGTTTCAGATGAGCTTCCAGATGAAAACAGACTAGGAAGAAGGAGTGATGAACTACATCCAAATATTTAGTCACTGAAAACCTTATGACTAGCAGAGAAACAGTGTAAGATATAGTGCCTGAAAATGAGCCCCTCAGGTTGGAAGGTGATCAAAATGGAGAAGAGCTGCCTCCTCAAAGTAGAGTTGACCGTGATGATGCGAATGGAGTAAAACCTGTGGGAGAAAAGCCCACAGGACCTTTATTTGCTGATGGGTCACAATTCAAAATTAAGAGAAACAGTTGTAAACATCCATTGAAAATTGGAACATGGAATGTACGATGTATGAATCTGGGAAAATAAAAGGTTGTCAAAAATGAAATGGAATACATAAACATCGGTAACTTAGGCATTAGTGAGCTGAAATGGACTGGTATTGGCCATTTTGAATCTGATGACCACATAGTTTACTATGCCGGAAAAGACTAATTGAACAGGAATGGTGTTGCATTCATCGTCAAAAAGAACGTATCCAGATCAGTCATGAGGTACAATGCTGTAAGTGATAGGATAATATCCATGCACCTACAGGGAAACTCAGTTAATACCACTGTTATCCAAATTTACTCACCAACCACTAAAGCCAGTGTGGATGAAATAGAAGAATTCTACCAACTTCTTCAAACTGAAATTGGTCAAACATGCAATCAAGATGTATTGCTCATTACTGGTGATAGGAATGCAAAGTTTGGGAACAAAGAGGAAGGATCAGTAGTTGGAAAATATGGCCTTGGTGATAGAAATGATGTTGGAGAATACATGACAGAATTCTGAAAATCAGTGATTTGTTCATTTCAAATACCTTCTTTAGACAGAATAAGAGACAAATATACACCTGGACCTCACCAGATGGAATACATAGAAATCAAATTGACCACAACTGTGGAAAGAGACGATGGAAAAGCTCCATATCATCAGTGAAAACAAGGCCAGGGGCGGACTGTGAAACAGACCATCAATTACTTATATGCAAATTCAAACTGAGGCTGAAGAAAATGAAAACAAGTCCACAAGAACCAAAATATGACCTTGAATATATCCTACCTGAATTTAGAGATCATCTGAAAAACAGATTTGATACATTAAACACTAAAGACCAAAGACCAGAAGAGTTGTGGGATGCCATCAAGAACATCATATGTGATGAAAGCAAAAAGTCATTAAGAAGACAAGAAAGAAGGAAAAGGTCAAAATGGATGTCAGAAGAGACACTGATACTTGCTCTCCAGCATAGAGATACTAAAGCAAATGGAAGAAATGAGGAGGTCCAAGAGCTGAACAGAAAATTTCAAAGATCAGCTCAAGAAAATAAATCCAAATATTACAACAAAACGTGCAAAGATCTGGAATCAGAAAACCAAAAAGGAAGAACACACTCAGCACTTCTCAAGCTGGGGGAACTGAAGAGTAAATTCAAGCCTTGACTTTCGTTATTCAAAGATTCTCTAGGCAAATTATTGAACGAAGCAGAAAGCATCAAGAGAAGATGGAAGGAATACACAGAGTCACTGTGCCAAAAGGAAATGGTTAATGTTCAACCATGTCAAGAGATAGCATATGATCAAGAACCAATGAAAAGAAGGAAGTCCAAGGTGCATTGAAGGAATAGGCAAAAAACAAGGCACCAGGAATTGATGGAATAAAAACTGAAATATTTCAAGAAAGTGAGGCGGCACAAGAGGCACTCACTCATCTCTGCCAAGAAATTTGGGAGACAACTATCTGGCTGACTGATTGGAAGAGTCCATATTTGTGCCCATTCCAAGGAGAGGTGAGCCAACAGAATGCAGATACCATCCGACAATCTCTTTGATATCCCATGCTAGTAAAGTTTTGCTAAAGGTAATACAGAAACGGCTGCTAGCATACATTGACAGAGAACTTCCAGAGGCTCAAGCCAGATTCAGAAGAGGCCGTGGAAAGAGGGACATCATTGCTGATGGATCTTGGCTGAAAACAGAGAATATTAGAAAGATGTTTACCTGTACTTTAGTGACTACACAAAGGCTTTCAATTGTGTGGATCATGACAAGCTATGGACAACCTTGCAATGTATGAGTATTCCGGAACACTTAATTGTGCTCATGAGGAATCTCTACCTGGACCAAGAGGCAGTTGTTCGAACAGAACATGGGAACACGGAATGTTTTAAAATTAAGAAAGGTGTACAACAAGGTTGTATTCTTTCACCATACTTATTCAACCTGTATGTTGAGCAAATAATCTGAGAATCTGGGTTACATGAAGAAAAACGTGGCATCAGGATTGGAGGAAGACTCATTAACAACCTGCGATATGCAGATGATAGCAACCTTGCTTGCTGAAAGTGAAGAAGTCTTAAAATATTTACTGATGAAGATCAAAGAGCACAGCCTTCAATATGGATTACATCTCAATGTAGAGAAAATAAAACTCCTCACCACTGGACCAATAAACAACACCCTTATCAATGGAGAAAAGACTGAAGTTGTCAAGGACTTCATTCTTCTTGGATCAACTATCAATACTCACAAAGCAGCAGTCAAGAAATCAAATGATGTATTGCTTTGGGAAATCTGCTGCACAAGACCTTTTTAAAGTGTTGAAGAGCAAAAATGTCAGCTTGAGAACTAAGGTGCACCTGACCCAAGCCATGGTATTTTCAATAACCTCATATGCATGTGAAAGCTGGACAGTGAATAAGGAAGACGGTAGAAGAATTGATGTTTTTGAGTTATGGTGTTGGAGGAGAATATTGAAAGTTCCATGGGCTGCCAAAAGAACCAATAGATCCATTTTAGAAGAAGTGCAGCCAGAGTGCTCCTTGAAGGCCAAGATGGCCAAACTTCGTCTCTCATACTTGGGACATATTGTCAGGAGGGACCAGTCATTGGAGAAGGATATCATGTTTGATAAGGTGGAGGGTCAGAGAAAAAGAGGAAGATCCCCAATGAGATGGATTGGCCAAGAGGCAACATCGATGGACTCAAAACATGACAACAGTAGTGAGGTTGGTCCAAGATCGGGCAGTGTTTCATTGTGCTGTGCATAAGGTTGCTAAGGGTCAGTACTAACTCGATGGCAACAACAACAACATAAGTCAGTACCAAATAGATGGTAGCTAAGAACAACAACATTGCCCTCTTGCTTGCATTGTCTCTGCCAAGAAATCAAAGTTTTGTCTTAGTGGTTGCCCTTTTAAGTAACATATCATTTTTTGAGAACTAACCACAAGTTGTTTGGTTTTGGAAAGTTTGATTATTCTGTCTTGTTGATTTTCTTTGGGCTTTTATCCTGAATTGTGTTCATTGGGCTGCTTGGATGCATAGCATTTCATCTTTAGTAATATTAGGTTAATTTTCTACTAAGAAATCTTTGACAAGTCTTTCTGAATTTTTTTGTTTTTTTATGTTTTTGTCCTCCTCCTGTTCTGGAATTCCAACCAAACATATATTATCCTTCTAGATACTGTCCCACATAGTTCTTAAACATTATTTTTCTTTCTTTCTGATTTTTCATCACTCAAAATGGTGTCAAAGTTTTTGCCTCCCAATTTACTGATCAATTGATTTAATTCTACTATTTTGTCCTTCTAATGTGTTATGAGTCCTGGTGTGGTGCGGTGAGTTAATTCCAGGTCGGCTTGAATCACAAGGACAGCAGTTCAAACTCATCAGCTGCCCCTTAGAAACCTTATGAAGGGTCGCTATGAATGGGACCTGACTCAATGGCACTTAACAACAACAAACAAATGTGTTATAAAAGTCCTGGCATGGCACTATTGAATAAGCATTGGACTGAAAGGTTGTTTTGAACTGCAAGATCAGTGGTTCAAACTCACTAGTTGCTCCTTGGAAACCCTATATAGGGTTGCTGTGAATCAGAACCAACTCAACGGCACTTAACAAAAACAACAAATGTGTTGTAGGATAAGCACTAGATTACTTACTGCAAGGTTGGCACTTCTAACCCACTAGTTGCTCCTTCAAAAAACTATACACACTTGTTAAGAATCGGAGCTGACTTGACAGTATTTAACAATGATAATCGTGTTTTCTCATCTTTGAAACTTTAGTGCTAATCTTCTGGATTTCTAATTTTGCTCTGGTTTTCCTGAAGTCTTCTAGGATATTATCTTTATTATACTTAATTTTGTTTGTCATTTTCTTGAGCTCTTGGAAGGGCACTGTGGGTTAATGCACTGGACTGCAAAGTCACTTTGAATCACAAGGTCTGTGGTTCTAGGTCACAAGCTGCTCCTCAGAAACCTTACACAGAGTCGCTTTGGGCCAGAACCTACTAATGGCACTTAATAGCAACAACATATATGTATATATGTACTAGGATAAGTCAAAAATTATCCACACTCCATTTATATTAAAACACCCCTCGATGTCCACAGCTAATGACAATACTGAATGTGCACGTGCAATGATTCTGTTGAATAGATGAGTGACAGTGGATTATGGGGTGAATCATTTGTAAATTAGCCGTGAATCTGTGTGTGACCACAGCCCTCCTGCCTCCAGGTGGGTAGGAGTGTGGTCTCTGCTTGTTCTACCTGCAGTTTCAGCTGGTATGAGAAGGTGTTGTCTACTATCTGTCATTGATTCAGTGGTCCATGAGTGAGTGGTGGCATTCGCCCATTGAGTAGTGTGGCAGGTGGTAGGTGAAATTGGTATGGCTCACTAATGGAGAAGCAATGTCCTCTTCTTGTCATGTATAAAAACTAAAAGTAAACAAGTCCACTGCCGTCAAGTTATTCCAACTCAGGAAGACCTTGTAGAGGGTTTCCAAGGCTGTAAATCTTAACCAGAAGAGAAAGTGTCATCTTTCACCCACAGAAAGGCTGGTGGGTTTGAACTACCAATGATGAATATGGAGTCATTCTTCTTCAATTTGTTATTTCTGTAATAGTAAACCATATGATTGTCAGATTTTAAATGGCCAATGACTGTCATTTCAGCTCACTAATGCCTCAGATATAGATCTTTCTGCATTCCATTTCATATATTAGAGACTTCTAGTTTTCCTAGATTCATACTTCATGCATTCTACATTCCAATTACTAATGGATGTTTGCAGCTATTTCTTCTCATTTTGAGTTGTGTTCCATCAGCACTGAAGGTCCCAAAACTTTGCTTCCTCCACATTGTTAAGATCAACTCTAAGGAGGCGGGTCTTCCTCAGTCCTATTTTGAGTATCTTCCAACCTGAGGGGCTCGTCTTATGATATTATGCCAGACAACATTTTGTTGGCATTTGTAAGGTTCTCAGGGGTTAATCCCTCAATAATGGACTTCCTATTCATTATACCTAATCTGTTCTTACTATGGAAACTCCATTGAAACCTGTCTACCATGGGTGACCTTGTTGGTGTTTGAAGCCCTAGTAGAATAGTTTCCAGCACCACAAGAATACATCCTACCCTCCTCAGATATCATCAATATAATAGTTGAAGTCTCTCATGAGTCTTCCTAGTTTATAATGATTTCCCTGTAAATGAATTAGAACCTCGTAAGGACTCAAATGATGCATTTTTACCTATGAAGACAATGAGTCATTGAGGTATAATGACTGTTATTTTTTCAGACACTGGATGTGTACAAATGTAACTTTATTTCTTTGTGTATAAATCAACTTAATTCTTACCCGGAACCCAACTGAATCAATAGTCAGTTTAGTTTTAAACTCAAGCAATTCAGAATTTCTCCTGGCTTCCCGTCTCTGGTCATCAGTATGGAGGCAGACTGGGCAGGTTCAAACCTCCTTAAGTCAACCTCTTTCTGTACACTCTCTGGAGTTATGCAGAATTTTGTTCTGTTCTTTGTTGTTATCCCAATTCACATCTCTATCAGCATAGATGTCCACCCCGTCCATCTTATCCCCAACCTTATGCCCACAACTCTACTGTACTTTGTAGCATCTACTCATCCACCAGGATCATAAGCCCCCCCAAAATTAGGCCGGCTTGTTTCTATGTATCATGTGAGCCCTTCTTGAGCCACTGGAAATGTGGTTTCTGCCCACATATCTAGGAAATGACAGAATTTTGGTGGCTGTCCCTTTGCTGGAATAGCCTTCTTACTAGAACTATTCTGCTATGGTCATTCCATGCCAGAGTGTGGGGCAGCTCCAGACCTTCAACTTTACAGTTCTTGCTTGGGAAACAAGGCTAGGACCTTTCTGCTCTCAGATCCTCAAACCCTCCCTTGAGCTCTCTGGAATTAGATCTAGGAGGAAGGGCTGCATTCCCTCTTGCTGCCATGGCAGTCAGTCTCAGGTAGGCCCTCGGGATCAACTTTTTTTTTTTTTTTTTCTTAAGCAGATACTTAGCAGTATCATTCTACCACAGTGAAATTACGTAATTTTGCAATGCTTCAGGGTAAACAAGTGGCAAACTTTGGGTCAGAACTTGTGATTCCTGACAAGAGTCTGTGTTGGGTCCCATCTTTAGCAGTATGCACGTCTGCTTTCATCTTGTCACTGAAAGCTGAGTTCCCCCAGGGAAGGCACTGCAGATTCCTGCCGTGCCTCCAAAGCACAAATAGTAGCGATGAGTTTTCTCTTTCCCCAAGTTGATATTCTGAGTAAGTCCAGAGTAGAAGAAGTTTCCCTCAAGCAAAGGTCTCACCCTCCTCAGGAACTTGAGCAAACACAAAACCAGGAACTAGTAGGGGGCCAGGGAACTCAAGTACACATGCTATTCCACCTTCATTGTATGTCATGCCTGACTTGCCATCAAAGATGTCCTCCTCCCTGCATCCAGGGAGACTGACAGACTTCACAATGCTGCTTGCTGGGCCAAGGGAAAGTGACAGCCCTGCTCTGACGGATGATTAATTCAGCAGCAAAGAGGTGCTCACTCCTGATTCTGCCACTCAACACTCTCCAGTGCCACTGTCAACTGACAGTACATGTTGTTCCGGACCTTACACATCACTGAGTTTAATTGCCAGGGGTTTATTAATTATTATCCTAAGTGTCTTGTGCATATAAACAGGAGTGCTTTTCACCCCAACTCGATCATCACAACAAAGGCTGCACCTTTGGATGGAGTGATGGCTTGGGGTCTGGCATCCTAGACTTGGCAGTGACGTCAAGACCAAACTATCTAAGAATGGGGTCACCCTTTATGTTGTACTTGGCTGCAATGTAGGGTCTGACATGGTAGCAGATTTAGGGATACTTTACCCATTTCCCAAAGTCTCCATAAAGGGGAAGGCAGGCTATCTATGGCCTCCAGTGTAGGAATCAGGCCCTGCCTTTGTATCTCAGACAGTCTTCCCCACACTCAATCAGGCCAGATTCAGAATACAAGAATGTGATGACACCTTAACCACATAGATCCTAGAACATGGGTATTTGGTAAATTCAGACTAAAAGGTCACAATGAATCATTAGTACAAATCCTTATTAATTAGATAAAGAGGCTGAATTCAGAAAGGACTTTGAACCAGGTTAAGGTTGCAAACCAGTAACTAGTGATGGGATGAAGTAAAAATGTTCTGTTGACCTTAGTATTTGCTTCACTAGAATTTGAGACATCCCAGAAGTATTTACTACACTGAAATTTTCAAGGCAATAATGATACTTACTGAGTGTTTACTATGGGTTAGGTGCAATTTTTGTCATTGTTTTGTTCATTAGTTTTGCTGGAATTTACTCTATAAAATGCCTAGTATTTATTTAATTGTTTTTAAATGCACACAGTTGTCAAATAGTCTTCTAAACACATTCCAATGTTAACTCATTAAATCCTTCTGATAGTGGCAACTCAGTAAGTTACATACTAGTCTCATTTCACAGATGAAGAAACTGAGGCACAGAATCAATAAATAATTTGTCCAAGATCATACATGCTCTTTTAGAGCCTGTATACATAGAATCAAACACAGGCATTCTGGCTACATAGGCTGCATGTTTAATCACACCCTTATATTGTGAAAAAAAAAAAAAAAAAAGCAATCATTTATTTACTTTCTTCTGTATTTCAGGAACTTCTTTGGATGTTCAGAATAGAGAGAAAAACAAAATACACAATATTTCTGCCCTCAAGGAATTTATATTTGGTAAGGAGCATTAAACCATGTCACTTTATCATACTGTGGTGTTTTGTGTGTTGCTGTGATGCTGGAAGTTATGCTAGGAGTATTTTAAATACCAGCAGGGTGACCCTGATATAACACTATAGTATAAGCACTGGACTGCTATCCACAAGGTTGGTGGTTCAAACCCATCAACCATCCCTTGGAAGCCTGTACAGACAGGGTCACTATAAGTTAGAACTGACTCAACAACACTTAATAACAACAGGGTCCATCATGGTGAACAGATTTCAGCTGTGCTTCAGACTAAGTCAGGCTAAGAAGAAGGAGAGGCAGTCTACTTCTGAAAGTTTAGCCACTGAAAACCTTATGAATAGCAGTGGAACACTGTCAGAAAGCACCAGAATGGAATATTGAAACAACATGAGTAGCAACAGAATATTATTAGATATAGTGCTGGAAGATGTGTCCTTCTGGTTGGAAGACACTCAAAATAGGACTGGGGACAAGCTGCTTCCTCAAAGTAGAGTTGACCGTGATGACGTGAATGGAGTAAAGCTTTCAGGACTCAACTGATTGGACACAACTCAAAATGAGAAGAAACAGCTATAAACATCCATTAAGAATTGGAATATGGACTGTATGAACCTAGGAAAATCAGAAATTGTCAAAAAAGAAATGTAATGCATAAAAATCAATATTGTCAGCATAAGTGAGCTGAAATGGGCTGGTATTGGACATTTTGAATCAGATAGTCACATGATTTACTATGCCAGAATGACAAATTGAAAAGGAATGGCATCGCATTCATCAAAAAGAACATTTCAAGATATATCTTGAAGTATAACATTGTCTGCAATAGGATAATATTCATACATCTACAAGGCAGACCAGTTAAGACCATTTATTACTCAAACTTCCATACCAACCACTGAAGCCAGTGATGATGAAATTGAAGAATTCTACCAACTTCTTTAGCCTGAAATTGATCAAACATTGTAATTTTTTTTTTATGCAACATGAAATATAATTATACACATGGACCTCATCAGATGGACTGCAAAAATCAGGTTGACTATATCAGTTGAAAGAGATGATGGAAAAACTCCATATCATCAGCCAAAACAAGGCCATAGGTAGACTGTGGAACAGACCATAAATTGCCCAAATTCAGGTTCAGGTTGAAGCTAAAGAAAATTAAAACAAGTCTATGAGAGTCAAAATATCCCCTTGAACATATCCCACCTGAATTTAGAGATCATATCAATAACAGATTTAATTTATTAGATCCTAATGACCAAAGTCCTGTGTGGTACTGTGGGCTAATGTGTCAGACTGAAAAGTCATTTGAACTGCAAGCTTGGTGGTTCAAGCTCACCAGCTGCTCCTTGGAAACCCTATACAGGGTTGCTATGGGTCAGAATCGACTTGATGGCACTTCACAACAACAACAACAACAATGACCAAAGACCAGATGAGTTGTGGAATGGTATCAAGAACATCATACAGGAAGAAAGCAAAAGGTCATGAAAAAGGCAAGAAAGAAAAAAAAAAAAAAAAAAAAAAAAAAAAGTCAGAAGACCCTCTGAAACTTGCTCCCCAATGTAGAGATGCTAAAGCAAATAGAATAAATGAGGAAATAAAAGAGCTGAACAGAAAGTTTCAAAGGGAAGCTGTAGAAGACAAAGCCAAGTATTATAATGAAAAGTGCAAAGACCTGGAGTTAGAAAGCAAAAAGGGAAGAACATGCTCAGTATTTCTCAAGATAAAAGAACTGAAAAAAAAAATCAAGTTTGAACTTGAAATATTGAAGGATTCTATGGGCAAAATATTGAATGAAGCATCAAAAGAATATGGAAGGAATAAACAGAGTCCCTGTATTCTGTGGCATAACAGTCGATGTTCAACCATTTCAAGAGGTAGCAAATGATCCAGAATCAATGGTATTGAAGTCCAAGGTGCACTGAAAGCATTGGCAGAGAACAATGCTCAGGAAATGATGGGATACAAATTGAAATCTTTCAACAAACTGATACAATACTGGAGGCACTCACTCATCTGTGCCAAAAAAATTTGAAAGTCAACTACCTGGCCAGCTGATTGGAAGAGATCCATATTTGTGCCCATTCCAAAGAGAGGTGACCTAACACAATATGGAAATTGTCAGGCAATATCATTAATGTTACATGCAAGTAAAATTTTCCTAAGACTATTAAAAAGTGGCTGCAACAATACATTGACAAGAAAACTGCCAGAGGTTCAAACCAGAATCAGATGAGGAGGTAGAATGAGGGATATTATTGCTGATGTCAGATGGATCTTAGCTGAAAGTGGAGAATACCAGAAAGATGTTTATGTGTACTTAATTGACTATGCAAAGGCTTTCAACTGTGTGGAGCGTGACAAGCTATGGACAACATTGGGGAGAATTGGTATTCAATAACACTAATCGTGCTTATGTGGAACCTGTACATAGACCCAGAGGCAGCTGTTAGAACAAGGGGACACGGAATGGTTTAAAAATCAAGAAATCTGTACATCAGGGTTGTATTCTTTCACCATACTTATTCAATCTGTATGCTGAAAAAATGATCCAAGGATCTGAACTAAAGTGAAGAAGAGCATGGCATCAGGACTGAGGGCTCATTAACAACCTGTGATATGCTAATGATAAAACCTTGCTTGCTGAAAGTAAAGAAAACTTCAACTACTTATTGATGAAGATCAAAGAACATAACCTTCAATCTGTGTTTCACCTCAATGTAGAGGGAAAAAAAAACCCTCACTACTGGAGTCCTGGTGTGATGCTGTGGGTTAATGCGCCAGACTGCAAAGCCATTTGAACTGTAAGGTTGGTGGTTCAAGCTCACCAGCTGCTCCTCAGAAACCTTATACAGGGCCGCTATGGGTCAGAAACTACGCGATGGCACTTAACAGCAACAACAACTGCATCAATGGAGTCCTGGTGTGGCGCTGTGGGCTAATGCATCAGACTGCAGTGTCGTTTGAACTGCAAGGTCAGTGGTTCAAGCTCACCAGCTGCTCCTTGGAAACCCTACACAGGGTGCTATGGGTCAGAATTGACTTGACAATACTTAACAACAACAATTAATAACATTATGATAAATAATAACATTAAATAACAACAATAAATAACATTATGATAAATTGTGAAGTTGATACAAGTCTAGGCAGTGCTTTGTTCTATTGTGCTTAAGGTCGCTGTGAGTCAGAATCAACCTGACGGTACCTAACAATAACAACAAGTAACACTGAAAATAAGTAAGGGTATAAAAATAAACAAAAATTTCAAAGAGTGAAAAGTATTTAAAGTAAAGAAAATAAGGTGATATGAAATAACTGGGAGGAAATGTCCTTAGATTGAGGTTTAGTAAAGACTTTGTTGAGGAGAAGATAAGAAAGCGCTTGACATGAAAGAAGACCAAGAATAGATACAAACCTTGATGTGTTGCTGGGTGAATAAATGGATGGGTGGGTGGATGGATGGATGGATCATTATTGGGAGCAGGACATCACCCTAGAACATCAGCCTCTTTTTCTTCTTCCTTTTCATCCAAACATCTTTACTGGTCTATAAGGTAAATAACAGCAGTAGTTTTCTAAATACTTATAGCCAATAGAAACCACTGCTTGATGTAGCATGCGTTGGTTAGTAATTATCTGTGTTTTGGGTGTGGAAGTAGTTCAGATGTTCAGATCTCAAAGGCACTGTCCTTGGCATCAGCACAACTTCACAGCCTACACCATCCGTACTCTGTAAGAAGACACAGTCTGAGTACTTTATGTCAACACAACAAGATTCAGAATGGAAGAGACAATCATTCAGAATGAAGATATCTGTGAGCTGTGGGTTCGAGGAAATATTGCACATTAGTATAGAGTGAAATTGCTCTGAGAAAGTATGATGAAGAATATGTTGAGCAAAATAATGACTTAATGAGTTGACTTATTAGTGTTTCTAATTAAAACATTTCTGAAGAGTGAAGGAGGTAAACCTTCCCCTTAGGTTTCTCTTAGAAATGTTACTATATTCTTCTAGATTTCGCAAGTTGGAGACTCCTATCATATTACCTGTTCAGAATCCAATTTTTACATTTTAAAGAGTCAATATATTTTTTTTCTCCCACTCTATCTCCACCCCACTCCTCCAATGATACTTCCTTGATACAATCGGTGCAACAAGGAATAAATAACAACTGATAATGCAGTTCTGTAAGATATTAGTTTACAGTTTAGGTATTTTTGCATAACTTTAAAAGCATTATACAAGATTTTGAGATGACCTAGAGACTGCCTTTACCAACTATGTAAATATTTTTGATATGGCATGCCTTTTGAGACCAGACATCTGCCATCTTTAAGACTGCATCCAGAAAAATGTAAGATTTTCAGTGTATAGCATCATTTTCTCCTTCATAAATGTGATAAGTCTGTCTGATTCCACTTCTGGAGAAGGACCCTCTCACATTAAACAATTGCAGAATTGAAAAAAATTATATATGAGACGATGGCTTTGAAACATTGCAAAGTAGGCAAGACAGAACTGAAAACTCTGAGAAAAACAAATGAGGTGAGCCCTAGATGGTACCAGTTTACTATCTAGAGATAGTGTCCAAACCAGGCTCAAGCGCACAAACAACCCAGCAGTCTCACAGAATTGAGGAGGCTTAGATGGGAGCTGGGAAGGTCAATGAAGTTAAAATTTATGAGTCATAACATGAGAGTAGAAAGATCTCAATCTAGAAAAGATCTGCAAATGGGGTCTATTCAGATCCTGACTGTAGAGAAACACCCACCAGACAGGAATAAGCAAAATAATTCCCAGAGCTCACCAAGACTTCTGTGAGAAAGAGTAGAAATACTCCCTAATGCACACAATAGCATAGGGAACACTTTGGAAAGCATTACTTTTGTTGGGAGTTAAGTAGGCCTAGTTACTCTAGACCTACCCTAGTAATTCAAAAGGATCCAAATGACTCCAAGTAATTTAATTGAGAAGAGGCACAAAATTCAACGCTATTTTAAGAAAAATAACAAAATCTTGCAACCAATACCATAAAATTAACACTCTCCAGCAAGCAGGTAAAAAAAAAAATTACTGGGTTTACAACAACAAATTATTTTTAATTACCAGGCATGCAAAGAAACCAGAAAATATTGCCCATATTACTAAGAAAATAACTTAGAACTGACGGTAAAGAGAAACTAGCACACAAAACCTTTACAACATCTATCATACTCATAAATGTATTTCATATATTCAAGAAGGCAAAGAATATATCAATTATGAGAAAAGCAATAGAATATATGTATATTTGTGTGTGTGTGTGTATGTGTGTATGCTTTTGTTAAGTGCTGTGGAGTCAGTTCCGACTCATAGCAACCCTATATAAGGTATCTGAGACTGTACTCTTTACAGGAGTGGAAAGTCTCATCTTTCTCCTACACAATTTAAGTGTATGTGTGTGTGTATGTTGCTGTTAAGTGCCATTGAGTTGGATAGACCCTGTATAGGGTTTCCAAGGAGTAGCTGGTGAGCTTGAACTGTTGACCTTGTGGTTCAAACCAACCTCTTGAAGTCCAGCACATTAACCCACAGCGTCACACCAAGTTTCCAATACCAAAAGATCAAAACACCATACAAGTAGTCTTTTGATTTTTGGTTATATATATATATATATGTGTGTGTGTGTGTGTGTGTACTTATGGTGGTGGTGGTATGCCGTGAAGTCAATTCCAGCTCATAGCGACTTTGCATAGGGCTCCCAAGGCTACATATAAATCTTTATGGGAGCAGAAAGCCTCATCTTTCTCCCATGGAATGACTGGTATTTTTTAACTACATATATAAATATATATATTTCTTAAATGAATATGATGACTGAAATAAACAATGCACAAATCAACTACACTGAATGGGATTATCAACAGATAAGCACATCAGGGATTTTGAATGCATAGTAATAGAAAAATCTAAAGTGGAAAACAAGAGAAAAAATGTTTTAAATAAACAGAGCATCAGTGATCTCTGAAAGATCAGGTCATTTAACATGCGTGTGATTGTAGATCCAGGAGAAGAAGATAAAGAGGAAGAAAATATATTTAAATCAATAGCAAATGTAAAAAAAGTAACATACTAATCTGCATGCCATTTTCTTACAGTGGTTAGAACTTTTGTTATTAGTTGGCATCAAATTGATTTCAACTTATGGTGACTGTATGTACAAAAGAATGAACCACAGCCTGGTCCTGTACAATCCTCACAACCGTTGCTGTTTGAGCTCATTATTGCAGCCACTATGGCAACTCATCTCCTTGAGTGTCTTTCTCTTATTTGCTGACCTCTCTATATCTCTAGCACGATGTCCTTCTCCAGAGACTGGTACAGGCCCAAAGCATATGACATGGAGTCTCATCTTTCGTACTTCTAAGGAATATTCTGGTTATACTTTATTTTTTTCTTGAGAACTAACTTTTTAATTTTCTCATTTCTTGCATTTGAAATACTCTTTGATAACATCCTTGGCCTAAGATTCTTTGCCATAGCTCTTACCAACCACACATTTGCAACCAACCACTTTGCAAGGTTTTCCCTCTCCGCCAGTTCTGCAGAGACCTACCTATCCCCCTGGAGTCCTGGTGTAGTGCTGTGGTCTAAAGCACTGGGCCACAACGTGGGTTTGAACTACAAGGTCAACAGTTCAAATTCACCAGCTGCTCCTTGGAAACCCTATACAGGATCCCTATGAATCAGGACCCACCTGACAGCACTTACAACAACAACCCATTCCCCTAATTTCTTGTTGTCATCAACGTTAATAAAGTTGATTGGGTGTTCAGCACATAGGGCCTCTACTAACTTGACGTACATCAGCTCATCACAGTTGGATACAAGAACACAAAGATGGACTTGGCACTTGTCTAAGAGTGGCAATTTCACGAATTCCACCTGCTAGACCATCATGGATGAGGGTGGTCTTCAGCACCTCTTGTAAAGCGTGTTAACACCCATTATACCTCCAGCAGCAATGCCTTCCTCAACCATGGTTGTGGACTACAGGTGGAGCCGAGTCTTGAACACATCTGGGCCTCTGCCTCTGCACAATTTGACAGCAACAAGGAAAGAGGTCTGGTTATACTTGTTCTAAGACATACTTTTGTTCTCCTGGCATTCCATGCTAGATGCAATATTCTTTGCTAACACCATAATTCAAATGAATCAACTCTTCTCTGGTCTTCCTAATTCATTGTCTCGCTTTTGCATGCATATGAGACAATACCACAATACCATGGCTTGAGTCAAGCACACTTTAGACTTCAAAGTGACATCTTTGCTTTTAACATTTCAAAGAGCTCTTTTCTGGATTTGCGCAATGAAAGTTTGTCATTTGATTTCCTAACCACTGCTTCTATGGGCATTGATTATGGATCCAAGTTTAAAAAAAAAAAAAAATTCCTTGCCAACTTCAATATTTTCTCTGTTCATTATGAAGTTACTTATCTGTACAATTGTGAGAATTTTTGTTTTCTTAATGTTGAGCTATAATTCATACTGCAGGCTGTGGTCTTTGATCTTAATCAGTAAGTATGTTAAGACCTCTTCACTTTCAGCAAACAATGTTGTGTCATCTGCCTATTTCAGGTTGTTAATAAGTCTTCCTCCAATCCCAATACCATGTTCTTCTTCACATAGTCCAGCTACACAGACTAGTTGCTCAGCAAAGAGATTGAATCAGTAGAGTGAAAAGATACAACCTTAACTCACATTTTTCCTTAATTTTAATTATACAGTAACTCTTTTTTCTGTTCAAATGACTCTCTCCTTTTCTATGTACAATTTCTTACATGAGCACCAATAAGTGTTCTGGAATTACCGTTCTTTGCATCATTGTCCATCATTTGTTATGATGCATAGTTTTTGCATAGTCTGTAAGATGCAGGTAAACGTCTTTGGTATTCTCTGCTTTCAGTCAAGATCCATCTGACATTTGCAATGATATCCCTCATTCCAGTTCCTTTTCTGAATCCATTTGAATTTCTGGCATCAATAGACTGCTGCATTTAAAAATAATCTTCAGCAAAAATTTTACTTGCATGTGATCTTAGTGTTAATGTTTGGTAATTTTCACATTGTATCGACTCATCTTTCTTTAGAATGGACACAAATATGTATGTCTTCCAGTTATTTAAGGAGCTCTGGTAGTGTAGTGGTTATGAATCGGGCTGCAAACAACAAGGTCAGCAGTTCAAAACTACCAGCTGTTCCTCAGGAGAAAGATGAGGTGTTCTGCTCCCCAAAAGATTTACAGCCTCAGAAACCCCGTACAGGGTCACTATGAGTTAGAACCGACTCCACGGAACACTACCACCACCACCACCACCAGTTATTTGACCAGGTCATCCAAATTTCTTGGTATAGACAAGTGAGTGCTTTTACCTTTGGATTCCTTTGTTGAAATATCTCAATTGGTTTTATGTCAACTCCCAGAACCTTGTTTTTCACCACTGCCTTGGACATCGTCTGTCAACAAAACACCACTGTTTCTTGATCTTACTCTGCCTACTGAAATGATTGAGCATCAATCACTTCTTTTGGTATATGTTCCTTTTGTCTTATTTTGATGCTTCCAGCATCATTCAATATCTTGAGTATAGAATCCTTCAGTATTACAACTTGAGGCTAAATTTTTTTCTTCAGTTCTTCCAGCTTGAGATATGTTAAGTGAGTTCTTCCCTTTTGGTTTTCTAACTCCAGGTCTTTGCACATTTCATTGTAATACTTGCTCTTGACTTTTTGGACTGAGCTTTGAAATCTTCTCTTCAGCAAATTTACTTCATCATTTCTTCCATTCACTTTAGCTACTCTATATTCAAGAGCAAATTTCAGAGTCTCTTCTGACATACGTTTTGAACTTTGCTTTCTTTCCTGTCTTCTTAATGACCTTTTGCTTTCTCCATGCATGATGTCATCCCACAACTCTCCTGGACTTAAGTCATTAGTGTTCAATTCATCAAATCTATTCTTCAGATGGTCTCTAAATTCAGTAAGATATTCTGAAGGTTGTACTTTGGCTCTCATGCATGTATTTAACTTTCTTCCACTGAACATGAACTTGAATGTGAGTTATTTATTGGTCTGTTCCACAGTTGGCTGTTGTTCTTGTTTTGACTGATGGTATTCAGCTTCTCCATTGTCTCAAGGAACACTTGTGGTGTACTGAATTATGAGTTGGGCTGTTATTAACTGCAAGGCCAGCAGTTCTAACCCACTGGCTTCTCTACACGAGAAAGATGACGTTTTCTGCTCCTGTGAAGATTTACAGCTTCAGAAATGCTATACAGGGTCCGTCATGAGTCAGATCCAACTCACTGGCACCATCACCATTATTTCCTGCCACAAATGTAGTCAATTGTGTATTTCACTTAGTAAGGTTCACAGGTAGAGTTGCCATTTATATCATTGGAAAATGGTATTTCTAATGAATAGGTCATTGCTCTTGTAAAATCTTATTTTGCAAACTCCAGTATCATTTCTATCATTGAGGTCAGATTTTCCAATTACCGATCCTTCTTTGCTTTCATCTTTCACATTCCAATCACCAGGAATTACCGCTGCATCTTCATTGCATATTTGATCAATTTCAGACTGCAGAAACCGGTAAACGTCCATTATTTCTTCTCTTTGGCATTAGTAGTTGGTACATAAATCTGAACAACATCGGGATTAACTGGTTTTCTTTGTAGGTATATGATTATTATCTTATCTCTGACAACATGGTACTTTGGGATAGATCTTAAAATGTTCTTTTAGACAATGAATGTGATTCCATTTCTCTTAAATCTGTCATTTCTAGCATAGTAGTCCATATGATTGTGTGATTCAAAATAGCCAATACCAGGCCACTTTGGCTTACTAATATCTATGATATTGATCTTCAAGTGTTCCATTTCTGTTTTATTTTATTTTAACTTTTATGACTTCCAACTTTCCTAGATGTATACTTCATACATTTTATGCTCTGATTATTAATGGATGTTTGCAGTCCTTTCTGTTCATTTTGAGTTATGTCACATCAGCAAATGACAATTCTGAAAGCTCTACTCCATCCACATCATTAAGGTAGAGTCTACTTTGAGGAAACAGCTCTTCTCTCATCTTCTGGCAATGTATCAGACGATGTTCTGCTGCTATCCCTAAGGTTTTCACTGGCCAGGTTTTTTTTTAGAAATAGATCATAGGATCCCTCTTTCTAGTCTGTCTTAGCCTGGAGCTCCACTGAAACCTGTCCTCTGTGGGTGACCCTGCCTGTATTTGAAATACTGTTTTGCATAACTTCCAGTTTATGACCCAGTATCATATGACTCAGTAATCCCCCTAGTTACATTATGACCCAGTAATCCCTCTCCTAGGTAGATGCACTTATCTTCACAAAGTCCTGTGGTGCTGTGGCATAAAGCACTGGACCACAAAGTCTGTTTGAACCACAAGGTCAGGGGTTCAAACTCATTCAAACTTACTAGCCGCTCTTTGGAAACACTAGGTCATTATAAATTGGAGCTGACTTGATGGTACTCAATAACAAGAGCAACAAGCCCTTTGTGTGAATTTTTATAATCACTTTATTAATAATCACATAAATCTGAAAATAATCCAGATCCTCATCAATTGATGAGTGGAGAAACAAACTATGGTAGAATAATATGATAACACATGCAATGGGATGTTACTCAGCAAGGAAACAAGAATAAACTACTTAGTCACACAGACAAGATAAATATAAAATAGATAAAGAGAATAGGTGGAAAAGCTAGCCACAAAAGACGTTCTACTGTAAGATTACTTATATAAAACTCTATACAGGGGGACATTATAACAACAGAAAACCAAACAGTGGTTGCCAAAGGCTGAGGGTTGGGGAAGACATTGACTTTATAGTGGCACATGGGAACTTTGTATGGGTGTATGGGTAATGAAAGTGTTCTAGATCACAACTGTATAAAGGCCAAAGATTTGCCCATCCCCATGCGCACGAGTTAGTGACGATCCATTCCTTGCACCTCATACATGTAGCTCCCCATACCCAACAGGAGACTCTCCCTGCTTCCTTACAGCACAAAGCCAACATCACTCCAACACAAGGTCAAACTCTGTAAGAATTCTCTCCTAGCATCCTCTTCCGGAGAAACCTTACAGTTACCCATAATGCATGAGCTCCTTTTGTTTGACTATCGGTGCATTCCTGGTGGTCTTAGACTGCCGGTTGCAAGAATTGACTGGACGTGTCTAAGTCCTGTTAACATTTGTCCTCAGCCTGCAGCATTTATGTGGAAAGTGTCCAAGTGCTGGACTAGTAACTTATTTGCCAATGTTTAATCTGTAATGGAGATAGAGGGTCAGCAATATGCCAGGACCCCTCCCTTTCCCATCAGGCTTTAGCCTGAGTTTTCACTATCATCAGCACCATCATTCATAGGGGCAACAGCAGCCAAGGACCAACACCTGTGACTTTTCATCCTTCTAATGCTTGGGGGATGGGAGACATGGCAGCACATCACAGACAAGGAGCAACTCTCATTGTTCTTAGGTTACTGTGAGTTGCCAATTTGCCCAGATGAGTTGTTCAAAGTTTCAAGAGTCTTGTCCCAGCACCCTTACAGCTTACATCATTTCATACTCCTGACTAGTAAGTAGCCCCTGATACTAACATATGTTCAGGGTCAGATGAAGAACTGCTGGCGGTATCCATTGACAGAACAGTGGTAATCATTAAAGTTTGGACTATTCTTCATGTTAAGGAGCTCTGATAGCGTGGTGGTTACGAATTGGGCTGCGAACCTCAGGGTCAGCAGTTTGAAACTACCAGGTGTTCTGTGGGAGAAAGATGAGGCTTTCTGCTCCTGTACAGATTTGCAGCTTCAGAAACCCTGTACAGGGTCACTATGAGTCGGAACTGACTCCACGGCACATAACAACAATAACATTCTTCATGTTGGCATACTATTCTAGATTCAAACTTATCAAAAAACTCATCAACATTCTATAGATTTATCCTAAATCAATAATTATTGTTGTTGTTGCTAAGTGCCGTCGACACTCTTAATCTGGAATCTCAGCTGAAACTTGTTCACCCTGGGTGACCCTGTTGTTGTTAAGTGTTGTCAAGTCAGTTTTGACTTATAGTGACCCTGTACAGGATCTCCAAAGGGTGAATGGCCTTGTGGTTAGCAGTCCAGTGTTTATTCTACAATTCTATACCAGGGTGACCCTACTGGTATTTAAAATACCCCTGGCACTCAACAGCATCTGTAGTCGTAGACAGTAAATCTGTAAAGTAGAGAGGAGGGCAGGAGAAAGACAGAAAGGAGCGCAAAGACTGTACATTAAAGAAATCTCTGGCAATTTCAGCATATTGACAAAGTAACATGCTGATAACCAAAGAGTATGTAAGGATTTTAATACCACATTTCCAGTTATGACTAGAGAAACATAATTAGGTACTAAATTATAATGTTAATATTCATTTGAACAAATAAGTACTTGTAGTAGCATCACCAGGGGCCTGAGAGGGCAGCAGGGGGACTGATTAAATGGTCAGGGAAGTTCTTTGAAATAATTTTGTCCCAGGTTTGGTAAGGTTGACTCTCAACAAGACTTTTGAAGTCAAGTCTTTAAATGGTATTTTTTTTCCTGTTGTCAACTACACTTATATGATCATGAATTAAGCAAATAAACATGCAAAAACAAAATTATAAATTGCAGCTGGTGATGCATAGTAGAAAGGAAGGAGGAAAAGAATCCCAGAAGAAGGTTTCTGAGGAAGGACAATTGAGAAGAGTCGTTAGGCTTCCAAGGCAGTTGTGCAGACGGGGAGGAAACCCTTGAACTCTGCCAGGCAATTCTTCTAGCAAAAACAAAAGCAAAGGGTTTTGCTGAGGTCTCCTATTATTGTGGGCTTATTTATTTACACATTTATTCCATCCAAAAGAGTTTGAGGTGGGGCTTACCTGTCATATATAGGGATATTAAAGTCATCTCTGAAAAGGGACAAAAGCAAATTGAAATAATGAAGAGGAAGGAAGAAAAGGAGGTTGAGAGAGAGAATAGAAAAAAGAGACCACACACACACACACACACACACACACACACTTTTAAATTTGATTTCCTTTCTGAGGTCTAAATCTTAAATAGAGCAGTTTTCCTTCTGCCCATTTTCCCAGAAATTGGTTGTCTACCTACACAATTTCTCTGGACTTCATACAAAAGGTAAGAATCCATATTGAGCAATACTAATTAGCTGGGGCCATCTCGAGAATATAACAAAGGCAAATCTATCACTAACTGTGAGAAAAAAAAATCCTCAGCTCCCCTAAACCCCAAAACACATAAGCTCAGCATTTTAACTGGCTGGGGTAAGAGCCATTATTTTCATTAATGGTTCTCATTTTTATTTTATTGGGCTTTTTTACTATCAGATTAAAAGCATGTTTTTATTGTAGTTTTTTTCTAATGCAATCTTGGGTGATGTGCTCAGAATGAATGGAATAGTTATTGTTTTAATTATTTTTTCTTTCTTTTTTTTTTTTTAACTTTGTTTGTTCCTTTTATTTACTACTCTTAAGTTTTCCATAATAACACAGACTCAGGGTGTTCAGAGGCCTCCAGTCAGCATCCCTCCGTGGTTTAGAATTGCCAAAGACCAAGAGACATTAAAATCACTAACACATTGATGCTTCCAAACCCTAATGGTAGTCCAGTCCCAATCTCAGGCTTTAGTGATGAGGGAACCTGTAGTCCCGCAGAACAGAGGGGAGTAATGTCGCTTCAAAAACATCAACTGTCTTTCCAGGCCACATCTGCTTTTTTCTTTGAGTTATTCGGCATCACTCAGTAATAAAGGGTTGCATGGAAGTCTTCAGGTGGAGAAGACAGGATTCATCTAGCTCCTTCCAGGGGTCCCCTCCCCCTCAGGGCAGACTGCTGATGAGGTCACAGTGTGTCCTTTCTACACAGAGGTAATGTTTGTTGTTGTTGTTCAGTGCCATTGAGTCAATCATATAGGGTTTCTGAGGAGCAGCTGGTGAGCTTGTGGTTCAAACCGACTTTGCAATCTGGCACGTTAACCCCCAGCACCACATAATGTTTATAGGGTTTAAAATCCCACAAATTTCCCTTCCTAATGAATGTCGAATTATCAAGTTATCTTATTGCATCTTTTGATTCATACCTGATTCATTCCAGAAAACATATTCTTCTTAAACCAGCCATTTTACATAAAGGTTAAATGAGAACACTGAGCAGAATTTGACAAATTCTAAACACTAATTTCAGGAAACAAATTCCATTTATCTAAAGACGTTGTTCCCTTAAGGAAAGTGAACACTACATTGGAAGAAATACTTTTCAATCAAGATCATTGAGAAGGAGGTCACTGTCTTTGGGAAGGACACCCAGATTCATGTTACATCAACAAAAGTTCACTTATCCTGATGCAAACTCACAGAGGTCAAGCGCCAGTGTTTTCAGTCTCTAGGCATCGTGGGCATCAGAGAGGAATTCACCTGTTATATGGGTTGTATGAATTAGGAAAATCCTCACAACTGGATCAGTAAATAACATTATGATAAATGGAGAAGAGATTGAAGTTGTCAAAGATTTTATGTGGCATGGATCCACAATCAACCTTCATGGAGGCAGCAGTCAATAAATAAAATGACGTATTGTGTTAGGCAAATCTGCTGCATAAGACCTCTTTAAAGTGTTCAAGAGTAAAGACGGCAGTCTGAGGATTAAGGTGTGGCTGACCCAAGCCATGATATTTTCAATTGTTTTCATATTCATGTGATAGTTGGACAATGAATAAAGAAGGCAGTAGAAAAATTGATGCATTTGAATTACGATGTTGGAGAAAACTATTGAAAGTACTATGGACTGCCTGAAGAACAAGAAAATCTGTCTTGGTAGAAGTACAGCTAGAATGCTCCTTAGAAGCAAAGATGGTGAGACTTGGTCCTGTAACTTGGACATGTTGTTAGAAGGAACCATTCCCTAAAGAAGGACATTAGGTTTGGTAAAATGGAGTGTCAGTGAAAAAGAGGAGAACCCTCAAAGAAGTGGATTAACACAGTGGCTGCAACAATGGGTGCATACCTTACAATTGTGAGGGTGACCTAGGTCCAGGCAGCATTTCCATCTGTTGGGCATAAGGTCTCTATGAATTGGAATCAACTCAATGGCACCTAATAACAATAATAAATTAGTAAACTGTCTCTGCACAATGAACTGGTGAATTCCACGCCAAATAAGATTATATTCTTTCTCAAGAATTTTGGAACAATATTGAATTTCAAAAGTTCTCCATAGAGGAGAATCTGTGTTTAGCATTGAGTTTTCCTTTATTGTTGTTGGTGTTATTAGGTGCCACTGAGTCGGGGCACAACAGAAGGAAGCACTGCCCAGTTCTGCACCATCCTCACAATTGTCGTTAAACTTGAGACCATTGCTGCTGCCACTGTGCCAATCCATCTTGTTGGGAGCTCTTGCTCTTTTTCACTGACCCTCCACTTTACCTAGCATAATATCCTTCTCCAGGGACTGGTCCTTCCTGACAACATGTCCAAAGTATGAGAGATGAAGTCTGACCAACCTGAATTTTAAAAAGCATTCTGGCTGTACTTCTTCCAACATAGATTTATTTCTTTTTTCTATCAGTCCATGGAACTTTTAATATTCTTCTCCCACACCACAACTCAAATGCATAAATTCTTCTTTCTTATTCACTATCTAACTTTCATATGCTGTAGTTGTTAAGTGCCATTGAGTCAATTCTGACCCACAGTGACCCCATATAGAGTTTCCAAGGAGCAGCTGGTGAGCTTGAAACACTGTATTTGCAGTTCAAACAACTTTGCAGTCTGATGCATTAGCCCACAGCACCACACCAGGACTCCCATATGGGTATGATGCTATTGAAAATGCCATGGCTTGGGTCAGGACACCTTAGTCCTCAAACTGACATCTTTGCTCCTGAGCACTTTAATGAGGAATAAAAAATATGGCAATTAGTGCTGATGAAGGTTGAACAACATGATTGGTGTAATTGGTGTCATTGAATTGTACAAGTGAAAAATGTCGAATTGGCAAATATTTTGTTACCTGTATTTTCACAATTAAAAGAAAGTTCTTGATTAAGCTTAGGCAAACTTTACTTGCTTACTTTCGCCAAATATTCCTTACCATTTAAAAGGGAAGAAGATCCCAAAATGGTGGGCTATACATTTATAATTATAAAATATTTAACACTTATTTGGCTGAAGGATGTGAAATACAAGTTGGGACCTTCCAGGTTACTCTGGGGCTAAGTTACATGGAAGTTTTAGTTTTGGTAAACCATGAATAATTCAGTAAAATTAATTATTGTTACATATGAAGTACATATTATGCAAATGATATCATTAAATCTTATCTAAATTCTACACATTATAAAGGCCAACATGTCTTGACTGTTTTCTTTGTTCTGAACACTTTTTAAAGCCCTTCCCAGGGCTTTAATTCTCAGTGAATTTTCACACTAGAAGTATAAAACAGTGGTGCTGTGGGTTAATTTACTGGACTGCAAAGTCAGTTTGAACTGAAAGGTCAGCAGCCACTCTTTGGAAACCCTATACAGGGTTGCTATGGGTTGAAACTGAGTCAATGCACTTAACAACAACAACAACAATGATTATCTTAGTGTGATGCTGCGGGATAATGCACTGTACTACAAGGTCAGCTTCAACTGCCAGATAGACAGTTCAAACCCACCAGTCACTCCTCAGAAACTCTATACAGGGTCACGATGAGTCGGAACTGACTCAACGGCACTGAACAACAACACTGATCATCCCATTTTTGGATGAGGTCAGCAGAACACTTGCTCAAGGTCACTGAGCTAGAAGGTAAGGCAGTCTGTAAAGTCAGAGTGATGAGCCTCACTATAAACATGGAGCAATGAAGAGGCCAAGGACCAATAAAAAAGGCAGGTGGAGTTCAGGAGAGGACTCCCTACGTAAGCAGAGAGTCAGGCAGAGGTGGGAAACTTCAGGTGTAGAATAGTCTGGGCTCCTTGGAGTAGACAGGGTGATGTGAATGGAGCAGATGAAAATAAAGGACAGGAAGGGGTCAGATCACCACAGACCTCCTAGGACCTGCAAGGAGTTCAGATTCTGTCTTAACAGAATAAGAAGCCCTGTGAGCAGAGTAGTGACATGATCTTGAGAATTTTGCTAGATTTAAAATCAAAGGCTAAGCAGGTTGGAAGTCTAGCACGTATCTTGGGAACCACACAAAAAATGAGGCAGGACCCACCTTGCGGCCCAGGTGGTCCACAGCCCGGTCGCCACTGAGGTCCAGGGCCCCCAAGGCCCAACCCGCCATGTAGGCCGATCGCCAAGGCCCAGTGCCCCTGAGATCCAACCCACCCTCAGCCTGGTCCCCGAGGCACAGGCCCCCTAAGGCACAATCCGCCCAACCCGCCCACTGAGGCCCAAGCCACCGGATGCCCAGCTGCTGATACCCAGGCCCCCTGAGGCCCAAACTGCCTGCCTGAGGCCCAAGCCACCAGCCCGAGGCCCAACCCTCCTGCAGCTCGGTCGCTGACACCCAGGCCCCAGAGGCCCAAACCACCCGCCCTAGGCTCAACCCACCCGCCTGAAGTCCAAATGGCCTGCCGCTGAGGCCCAGGCCCAACTGAGGCTCAAAAAAGTTACTCTGAGTTAAGCAATAAGGAGAGTGAAAGGGGAAGACCACATCCTGAT
>NW_006408622.1:5601647-5602408 GCF_000296735.1 Chrysochloris asiatica
GGGACCAGTCACTGGAGAAGGATATCATATTTGGTAAGATGGAGGGTCAGAGAAAAAGAGGAAGACCCTCAACGAGATGGACTGGCCAAGTGACAGCATCGATGGACTCAAACATGGCAATAATAGTGAGATTGGCCCATGATCAGGTAATGTTTCATTCTGCTGTGCATAATTTCGTTGTGGGTCGGTACCAACTCGATGGCACCTAATAACAACGAACAAACTTACCTAAAAAACCCATAACTATGAGTATAGGGTCGGAATTTTTGTGGCCATGGCAATGAATTACTGAACCCAGATGAGAATTAGGTGCCACATGTTTTCACCTTTGAAGGATGAAATTGACTTGAATAATGAAATTGACTTGGAGCCCAGCTCTTCAATATTGTTCCATTGTTACTTGATTCTTGTTGAGTCTGTCCTTTCTGATTCTCAAGAAGGAAAGAAGATGACTCCTTGTGCGTCAGAATAGAACTGTACATACACTCCATTAAGTTTTTATTTCCTACAATGTTTCTTTTCTAAAATTTCAGTCTGTTGTACATAGGGTCACTGAGAGTTATAACTGACGCAATGGTAACTAAGTGTATATATAGTAAAACATACAGTTTTCAATCATTTCTACACGTACAGTTTAGTGATACTAAATACATCCATTAAGTTGTGCAACCCTTTTCTGAGTTATTCCTCCTGCATTAACACAAGCTCACTGCCCCTCCTCACCGCCCCCCACCCCAGAGGTCTTATCTAATCTTTGGAGT
>NW_006408622.1:5603828-5623118 GCF_000296735.1 Chrysochloris asiatica
AAGAACTTAGACACTATGCAATGGACTAGGAGGTAGAATAGAAGCCCTAAACAAAGTATGACACAAGTTGACTGGAATGTCCCATGTAATCATGCCCCACAGCCTTCAAACCAAGGAAGAAAGTCCCGAGGTTTTTAGTTGAATATATGCAGTCTCAGCAGTTATTCTTTGTTAGTGTTGTAAATATATTTTATAGAAGTAGATTACCAGACCTTTCTTCCAAGGTGAAACCTCCAACCTTTTGGTAAGTAACTAAATGCATTATCCATTAACATCATTCAGGTTGACTTATGAAAGATGGCTCCCTTTCCCGACATAGCTACTTCATATACTCCCAGCCCCATTCACACATGCTCACACACATATACACACAGATGTATGTATACACACACCCAATACCCATGCATGTGAATGTGCTAGCTCACTCACTCACTCACACACACACACTTCTGAATTACCTCCAGCACAAACTACTACCTTCTATATACAGGAACTCCAGGATTTAATAGCTGGGCTTATCTGGTGCGACATTCCCAAGGCTCCATTTTTCATGAAGCAATTTTTAAAGAGTTTTATGACCCCGTGAACAATAATTTTTTTTTAGTGAAAGCAGACTGAATTGTAAGTGGCGGTAATTACACCAAACTAATTGTAGGCAAAATTAGTAAGAGGTCAGATCCGTTTGGTCACAAAAGAAAATATATGCTTGGATCACACCTTAAACGATCTTTAGGAAATTAATTAATCATGGATAAAGGAATCTTCCTAAATCAGCAGTGGTTCTCTCCTAGAGCATTTGCAGGGAATCTGACTTTCTCATTTTATTTTGTTACTGTTTCAATTCCCAGCATGTGTGCATCTGTGGATTGGGGGTGGGATGGTGCGGAGGGTGACATGCAGTTCTCACAGAGCCAGTCCAGATGACTAAATGTCTCCATAGTGGAGAGCAGAGAATAGCTGAAGAGTCAGAAAACTTGCATTCTAGACCCACAATAGCTCAGAGTGGGACCTTGGTTAATTCAATCCACCTCTCAGTGGATGGATCACCACACTTTGAAAATGTCTCCCAGTGATAGCACAATTTGATATTGTGATAATGTTTTCCTCTGAAGGATTATTTTAGGATGGGTGAGGATATTCATGGTACCATCACAGAGGCCATGCAAAGCTGAATGATGTTCCCTTTTAGGTCAGACCCACAATGATCCAAACCCCTTCCAGACTGAAGTTCACAAAAATAGAATCACATCTTTCACAGGAATTGAATTACAATGTTACCATACAAACCCAAAATACTATATAGTCATTTACCATTGTTGTAAGTGCCTTTGAGTCACTTCCCATGCACAGTGATCCTATGCAAAGCAGAATGAAGCACTGCTTTGTCCTGTGCCATCCTCACACTTGTTGTTACGTTTGAACACACTGCTACTGCCACTGTGTCAATCCATCGGACCCTTCATTTTACAAAGTCGGATGCTCTTCCCCAGGGATTGGTCTCTCCTGAGAGCATGACCAAAGTACGAAAGACAAAGTCTTACCACCCTGGTTTCTAGGGAGTGTTCTGGCTTTATTTCTTTCAAGAAAGGTTTGTTTACTCTGATGGCAGTCTATGGTACTTTTTTTTTTTTTTTTAGTTTTTATTGTGAATTTGGTGATAGATTACATGGGAGAACATCAGCTTTTCATTCATTCTATCATATTTTGTTTCATTGCAATGATTATAATCCCCTCCATGCATCATCATTCAACAGTATTTGCTTCTATTCCCTCTGGGTGATTTTTTTTTGGATGTACACAAAAACACTCAGGAATATATAAAATCATTCAAACATCCAAGGGACATACCTTGTAAGCCTGCCCCCCAGCTGCCCACACACAACCCTTCTCCCCCCATGAATCTAGAGTCCCCAGCTGTTCCATCTCTCCACGTCATCATCTCTGCCTCCATCTCTGGCATCACTGCTTCTCTGAATAGGGTTCCACACTCTGCTCCTGCTCTTCTTTGATGGTCCCAGGGTCCATCGAGCCTAGACTTCAAGATTAACCACTCCCGCTCTTTTTGCTACAAAACCTCTATCTTTACCGTTGCAACAATCGAGGTCATTCATGATAACAATTACTTATTATTAAACCACAAGCATCTTATCCCCATCTTCTTTCACCAGCCCCATCTGTTGTTGTTGTCAGGTGCCATTGAGTCGGAACCGACTCATAGCAACCCCATGCACAGCAGAACAAAACAATGTCCAATCCTGGGCCAACCTCACTACCGCTGCCACACTTGAGTCCATCAGACAGGATGAAAACCTCTCAGTGGAGATTCTACCTTCCCCTGCACCCTCTTGAAAGCTTGTAAGCCAGTCATTTCATGCCTCTATAGCACCCCCAATTTAGGAAGCCAATGTCTAAGTTGCCTATACCTATCAGCCCTGTGTACAGAGGGTGTGGGAATGATCCTTGCTGTATAGATGATTTCCCTCTTGGTTGGTATTTTAAGCTGCTACATCCATAAGCATAGGTCAAGTTCACCAAATTGTAGCAAATTATACTTGTTTTCTTTATTAAAAAATTTTTTTTCTGCTTCCTCTAGTCAAGTTCTGATCATCCAGCAATTGAAGCTGCAAGTATGGGCATTCTTGTGCTTCTCCCCTCTCTTCATATCAGCTGGACACTTCACTCTCTGCTCTAGCCCTCTGTGGCTATGTCTTTGTCCATGGGTTCAGGAGTCTCCAGGTCTCACCATACTGCAGGCCAACCAGGTCTCACCATACTGCAGGTTGATGGGAGACTATGTAACATGGTCAGACTCAGCCCACACCTTCATTGCTGCTTTTCCCCCATTCCACTCATCAGTTGACCAACATGGTTGACAGTAAGATTACATGCCGCTCATGTGTTCCCTTTGAGTTTCAATCTTAGAAAGAGATTTGCCCTTAAAGGACTTGATTGCTTGCTTGATGGCTCCCTGGTGGACACCTTGCTTGTTCTTGTGGTAGTCAATCATACTGCCATTTTTATTTTTCCTGCTGGTCTTTCTTTCAAGAAGTATCTCCTATTCCTCTATCTGCTCCAGGCTGGTCTGTTTGTCTTTTCAAGTGGAAATTTCCCACCTCAGAAGATTCTGGATGGAGATTAGGATCCCACCTAAGGTCTTATATGCTCCATGGTACTTTTAATGTTCTTCTCTAACATCATGATTCAAATAAATCCATTCATCTACAGTCTTCCTTAAATATTATCCAACTTTAACATGCATATGAGACAAATGAAAATACCATGGTTGTATCAGGCACACCAGAATCCTAGAACTTATCTCTTTGCTCTTTAACATTTTGGCAGGATATTGATTTCTTGACTATTGTTTCCATGAGTGTTGATTGTGGAACCAAGCCTTTGACAACTTAAATATTTTCTCCATTTATCATTTAATGTGATGTTATTTACTGGTCCAGTTGTAAGGATTTTTGTTTTCTTTATGTTGATGTGCAATCCATACTGAAGGCTGTGGTCTTTGATTTTCATCAGTAAATATTTTAAGTCCTCTTCTCTTTCAGCAAGCAAGGTTGTATCATCTGCATATCAGAGGTTGTTAATGAGTCTTCTTCCAATCCTGATGCCATGTTCTTCTTCATATAACCCAACTCCTCAGATTATTTGCTTATCATACAGGTTGAATAAATTTTCATGAAAGGATACCCACTGGTGCACACCTTTCCTGATTTTATACCATTCAGTATCCTTTTTCGTAGTATTCTAACAATTGCCTCTTGATCTTTGTACAGGCTTCTCATGAGCACAATTAAGTGTTCTGGAATACTCATTCTTCACAATGTTATCCATAGTTTGTCATGATACATGTAGTCAGAAGCCATTGGATAGTCAATAAAGTGCAACGAAGCATCTTTCTGGTTTTCTCTGCTTTCAGCCAGGTTGGTATGTGAACCTGACACTTCTGGTATAAAGATCAGACCCATGTCCATTTCCATCCACCCAGATTATGAGTCCATTGAGTGGTGGTGGGATCACCATGCTGCTCAAACTGAGTTGATGCTGCTTTACTAGTTTGCTCTTTGAAATTTTATGCATCCCTTGTCTTCCTGTGTTACTATTAACTTTATGGAAGTTTCTCCATCCAGAATCAGCATGACAACAGATTGGTGAATTCCATAATAAAACAAGTAGGTCCAATGACTGAGAATATCAGTTGAGAAAAGCCCTTGATTACTCTGTGTTCATTTGGAGGAGGGTTCATGGTAGCTGCCTGACTCTGATGTAGGTGAGCATTTACCAAAGGCACCAGGCATTATTGTTGTTGTTAAATGCCATTGAGTTGGTTCTGACCTATGTTGTTGTTGTTTTTGTTAGGTGCCATAGAGTCAGTACTGACTCATAGCGACCTTATGCACAGCAGAACGAAACACTGCGTGATCCTGGGCCAACCTCACTATTGTTGCCACACTTGAGCCCTTTGATGCTGCCACTTGGCCAGTCCATCTTGCTGGGCATTTTCTTCTTTTTCTCTGACCCTCAACCTTACCAAACATGATATCCTTCTCCAGAGACTGGTCCCTCATAACAATATATCTGAAGTATGAGAGACGAAGTTTGGCCATCTTGGCCTCCAAGGAGCACTCTGGCTACACTTCTTCCAACACAGATCTGTTGATTATTTTGGCATCCCATGACACTTTCAATATTCTCCTCCAACACTATAACTCAAAATCATCAATTATTCTATGGTCTTCCTTATTCACTGCTCAGCTTTCACATGCGTATGAGGTTATTGACAATACTATGGCTTGGGTCAGGCGCACCTTAGTCCTCAAGCTGACATCTTTGTTCTTCAACACTTTAAAAGGGATGTGTGCAGCAGATTTGCCTAATGCAAATGTCCTTTGATTTCTTGATTGCTGCTTCCATGAGTGTTGATAGTTGATCCAAGAAGAATGAAGTCTTTGACAACTTCAATCTTTTCTCCGCTGATAAGAATGTTGTTTATCCTCACCAGTAGTGAGGAATTTTGTTTTCTTTACATTGGGACGTAATCCATACCGAAGGCTGTGCTCTTTGATCTTCATCAGTAAATATTTTAAGTCTTCTTCACTTTCAGCAAGTAAGGTTGCTATCATCTGCATATTGCAGGTTCTTAATGAGTCTTCCTCCAATCCTGATGCCAGTCCAACCCATAACGACCCTATATAGGGTTTCCAAGGAACTGTTGGTGAGCTTGAACTGCCACATTGCAGTTCAAACAACTTTGCAATCCAGTGCATTAACCCACAGTGTCACACCAGGACTTCAGGCATTATTAGGGTGTGTAAATTACCAAGAGGAAGAAAACTAACCTTCTCTAAATTGTGCATGTGGAGTAGATGCAGCATCCCCTTTATTGCCAGCCAATGCTTGGTGGACTGAAAAAGTCATAGCTTCTGCAATCCTTCTTAGATGTTTGTATGGTGAAAAAGGAGACCCAGCAAAGATGATTCTAGTGCATCTGTTAAGATCACTTGTTAATGGCCATGCCATTGGTCTAAGAACATACCTAGGAGCAGGAAACTCATTGACTCTCAGGGAAGCATTGCATCTTGGGAGGCTCTGACTGCTTGAAATTTCACCACCAGCAAGTCAAGAAGCTACTTTTGGCATAGGGTTTGACTATGGTGGGTGGCGTTGCCTGGGTATTCGATAACTATTTGTGTTCTCTGCCATGGCAAGTTTCTTAATATTGCTACCTCTCCAACTTCACACAGCCTGTGTCTGTGAATCTACACCAATAGAGGCACTATATTATTGTTATTAAGTGCCATCAAGTCGGTTCTGACAATAGCGACCCTATAAAGGGTTTCCAAGGAGTGGCTGGTGAGTTATAACCACTGACCTTTCATTACAAATGAAACCTTGCAGTCCAACACATTAACCCACAGTGCCACACCAGGACTCCTATGTTGTTGTTGTTGTTGTTGTTGTTAAGTGCCATCAAGTCAATTCTGACTCATAGCGACCCTGTATAGGGTTTCCAAGGAGCAGCTGGTGAGCTTGAACTGCCAACCTTGCAGTTCAAACTGCTTTGCAGTCTGGTGCATTTACTCACAGTGCCACACCAGGACTCCAGGACGCCTATATTGTTGTTGCTATGTGCTGTGGAGTTGGTTCTGACTCATAGCACCCCGGCACAAAGTTTTGAGGCTGTAAATCTTTAGGGGAGCAGAAAACCTTGTCTTTCTCCTGTGGAACAGCTGGTAGTTTTGAACTGCTGGCCATGAGATTAGAAGCCCTACTAGTAGCCACTATGCTACCAGAGCTCCTTCCAGTACTCCTATGGACCCCACTAATTAAGACTGGGAGATGTCTTCCCTAATGGAAGCCACAGGTTAAATTCAAGGTAATCTCATTGAAGTGGAAAGTCAACAAATATCAGTCTACAACAGGACTTCAATAGAATGGAGAACTTGGGTTGGTCCACACCTGAGTATGGAGGTCCCTGAGGACTTTTTCCCAAGGGAGTGGTCTTAACTGAGTCATCTCCTTTAGCTTAGCTTAGAAGACCTAGCATAGCCTGACCCTAACTTCTTCTTGTAGATTTCATTTCCATCATGTTCTGACTATATGAGGCCATGCCCAGTGCAATGGTGAAGCCCTTGGCTACTAACCAAAAGCTTGGTGAATGGGACATGTCCAGTAGCTCTGTGGGAAAAAGACCTGGTAATCTGCTTACATAAAGACTGTAACTAAGAAAATCCTTACAGTCACTTCCACTCTGTCACATGTCCACTCTGTCACATGAGATCATGGCCAGTCATAATTGACTAAAGAACACCCCCAAAACCAGGCCTTTGACTTAAACATATTTTCTAAAACATTCTCCTTACTATTTCTCCATCCACCTAAATAATTCCCTCTATCCTTCAGCCCACTCAGATATCATTGTCATTGGAAGATTTTCCATCACCTGCATGAATTGGGTACCCCTGTTCTCTTCCTCACAGGATATGGAGTTTTTAGTCTCACTAGAACTTTCCATACTGTATTACAATCATCTATTAGATGGATAGAATACACAGATTCACTGTACCAAAAAGAATTGGTCAATGTTCAACTATTTCAGGAGGTAGGATTAGATCAAGGACAAATGGTATTTAGGAAGTTCAAGCTGCACTGGAGGCATGGGGGTGGGGGTGAGGGGAAATGAGGCTCCAGGAGTTGACAGACTACCAACTGAAAGGTTTCAACAAACAAATGTGGTATTGGAAGTGCTGATTCATCTATGCCCATTCATTTGAAAGACAGCTACCTGGCCAGCCAAGTGGAAGAGATCCATATTTGTGCCCCTTCCAAAGAAAGGTGATAGAAGAGAATGCAGAAATTATTAAGCAATATCAATATTATACACAAGTAAATTTTTGCTGAAGGTAATTTAAAAATGATTGCAATACATCACCAGGGAACTTCCAGAAATTCAAATGGATTCAGAAGACAAAGTGGAATGAAATTGCTAATATCTGATGGATCACAACTGAAAGAGAATCCAGAAGGATATTTACCTTTGCTTTCTTGACTACACAAAGACATTTGACTTTTTGGATCATAACAAATTATACGTAGCATTACAAAGAATGGGAATTTTAGGATACTAGAACCTGTACATAGACCAAGAGGCAGTCCTTTGAACAGAACAAGTGGATATTGAGTGGTTTAAAATCAGGAAAGGTTGGGGTGGGTGGTGGGGAGTTGTATCCTTTCCCCATCCTTATTCAAAGTGTGGTGCTGTAGGATAAGCACTGAACCAAAAGTTCAGTTTGAGCCACAAGGTTGGTGGTTCAAACTCACCAGCCACTCCTTGGAAACAGGGTCACTATGAGTTGCGACCAACTCAACAGCATTTAACAAGAATAACATTCAATCTGTATGATGAGCAAATAATCTGAGAAACTGGACCATACGAAGAATGTGGCATCAGGATTAGAGAAAGACTCATTAACAACTTGTAATATACAGATTACAGAACCTTGCTCCCTGAAAGTGAAGAGAATTTGAAGCACTTACTGAAGATCAAAGCCTTCAGTGTAGCTTATTGTTGTTGTTAAATACTGTCCAGTCAATTGCAACCCTGTATTGGGTTTCCAAGGAGTAGCTGCTGAGCTTGAACCACTGACATTGTAATTCAAATGACTTTGCAGTGTGACGCAGGTTTTAACGTAAAGAAGGTGAAAATCTCCACAACTGGACAAACAAGCCACTGCTGTTGCTGGGTTGTACCATTGAGTAGGTTCCGTTGCATAGCGATTCTGTATAAGGGTTGTGAGACTAAATCTTCATGAGAGCAGAAAGTCTCCTTTCTCCCATAGAGTGGCTGATGAATGTGAACTGCTGACCTTTCAGAAAACCACTATGCTACCAGAGCTCCTAGACTAACAAGCAAAGTCATGGTATACGGAGAAAATATTGAAGTTGTCAAGGATTTTGTTTTATTTGAATCCATAGTCAACACTCAAGTCAAGGACTCAAAGGACATAAGCAAAGATGTCACTTGGAAGACTAAGGTGTGCCTGACCCAACCATGGTATTTTCAATCATCTCCTATACATACAAAAGGTAGATAATAAATAAGGAATATCAAAGAAGCATGCATTGACAGAGAACTTCCAGAGGTTCAAGCCAGATTCAGAAGAGGCCGTGGAATGAGGGATATCATTGTTGATGCCTGATGGATCTTGGCTGAAAGCAGAGAATATCAGAAAGAGGTTTACCTGTGCTTTGTTAACTATGCAAAGCCTTTTGATTGTGTGGATCATGACAAGTTATGGAAAACATTGTGAAGTATGATTATTCCAGAACACTTAATTGTGCTCATGAGGAATCTGTACCTGGACCAAGAGGCAGTTGTTCAAACAGAACATGGGAACACTGAATGTTTTAAAATTAAGAATGGTGTGCGACAAGGTTGTGTTCTCTCACCATACTTATTCAACCTGTATGCTGAGCAAATAATCTGAGAAGCTGGGTTCTATGAAGAAAAATATGGCATCAAGATTAGAGGAAGACCCATTAACCTATGAGATGCAGATAGTACAACCTTGCTTGCTGAATGTGAAGAAGACTTAAAATATTTACTGATGAAGATCAAAGAGCACAGTGCTCGGTATGGATTACATCCCAATGTAAAGAAAACAAAAATCCTCACCACTGGACCAATAAACAACATTCTTGTCAATGGAGAAAAGATTGAAGTTGTCAAAGACTTCATTCTTCTTGGATCAGCTATCAACACTCACGGAAGCAGCAGTCAAGAAATCAAAGGACGTATTGTATTAGGAAAATCTGCTGCACAAGTCCTTTTTAAAGTGTGGAAGAGCAAAGATGTCAGCTTGAGGAGTAAGGTGCACTTGACCCAAGCCATGGCATTTTCATAGCCTCATATGCATATGAAAGCTGCACAGTGAATAAGGAAGACCATAGAAGAATTGATTATTTTGAGTTATGGTGTTGGAGGAGAATATTTTAAGTGCCATGGGCTGCCAAAAGAACCAATAGATCTGTTTTGGAAGAAGTGCAGCCAGAGTACTCCGTGGAGGCCAAGATGGCCAAACTTCGTCTCTCATCCTTCAGACATATTGTCAGCAGTGACCAGTCGCTGGAGAAGGACATCATGTTTCGTAAGGTGGAGGATCAGAGAAAAAGAGGAAGATCCTCAATGAGATGGATTGGCCAAGTGACAGCATCGATGGACTCAAGCGTGGCAACAGTAGCGGGGATGGCCCAGGATCAGGCAGTGTTTCGTTCTGCTGTGCATAGGGTCATTATGAGTCAGCACTGACTCGATGGCACCTAACAACAACAGCAACAAAGAAATATTGATGTATTTGAATTATGGTATTGGTGAAGAATACTGACTACATATGAACTGACCGAAGAATGAACAAATCTGTCTTGGAAGAAGTATAGCTAGAATGCTCCTTAGAAGTGAGGATAGCAAGACTTCATCTTATGTACTTTGGATATGTTATCAGGAAGGACTAGCATGCTTGATAAGGTAGATGCTGTTTTTAGTGCCATCATGTCAGTTCTGATTCATAGTGACCCTGTATAGGATTTCCAAAGAGCAGCTGTTGGGTTTGAACTGCCAATCTTGTGGTTAGTTGTTGTTGTTGTGTTGTTAGGTGCCATCAAGTCGGTACCGACTCATAGCGACCTTATGCACAGCAGAACCAAACACTGCCTGATCCTGGGTCAACCTCACTACTGTTGCTACACTTGAGTCCATCGATGCTGCCATTTTGCCAATCCATCTCATTGGGGGTCTTCCTCTTTTTCTCTGACCCTCCACCTGACCAAACACATGATGTCCTTCTCCAGCGATTGGTCCTTCCTTACAATATGTCCAAAGTATGAGAGACCAAGTTTGGCCATCTTGGCCTCCAAAGAGCACTCAGGCTGCACTTCTTTCAAAACAGATCTGTTGGTTCTTTTGACAGCCCATGGCACTTAAAATATTCTCCTCCAACATCATAACTCAAAATAATCAATTTTTCTATGGTCTTCCTTATTCACTGTGCAGCTCAGATGCATATGAGGTTATTGAAAATACCATGGCTTGGGTCAGGTGCATCTTAGTCCTCAAGCTGACATCTTTGCTCTTCCACACTTTAAAAAGGTTGTGCAGCAGATTTTCCTAATGCAATACGTCCTTTGATTTCTTGACTGCTGCTTCCGTGAGTGTTGATAGCTGATCCAAGAAGAAGGAAGACTTTGACAACTTCAAACTTTTCTCTGTTGATAAGAACGTTGTTTATTGGTCCAGTGGTGAGGATTTTTGTTTTCTTTCTTTACATTCAGATGTGATTCATACTGAAGGCTGTGCTCTTTAGTCAACTACTTATCCTTTAGTGCTCATCCTATAGCACCACACAGGTTCAGCTAAAAGGAGGAAGACCCTCAACTAGTTCTACAGGCACAGTGGCTGCAACAATGGGCTCAAACATTGCTGCCCACAGTTACCAGAACCTGAGTCCCCACCCCAAAAAAGACATCATGTCTTAATTATGTTTGCATACCCATTGTGCAGCATCCTGCCTGGAATGGTGGACAATCAATAAATGCTTATTAAAGTAAATGTCATCTTACCACCAATTCACTCTTCAGTGATCACATTTGGCTATACCTGATCAGTTTACTGTTTGAAGATAAGCACCACAAAGAGAAAGGGAATCCTAGTCAGATCTTTGCTTTTAGGAAACCCTATCACCAGGGTTAAAAGCATGATTTACCATCTTGGGCCAAAATGCAGAGGAATACCCATGGGTCAGCATCTCTGTGGAAGAGGAGGAAGTGGGAGAGAAAGACAAAGGGTAGCAGAAAGAGATACAGGAGCAGGCAGATAGACACACAAAGAAACTGACCCTTCACCTCAGTCTCAACCAAACAGTTTTCCAAGCAGTGAAAGGCAGGGGTGCCTGTTGCAGCCTTGGATCCAGCGAAGAAAAATTCCAGCAAGTCTTCACTGGCTCTAGTTGAGAAATTTCCCAGGAGGGCAAAAAATGCAGTCTGAAGTTCAAGTTTTAGAAGCAACAATATGGCTTCAGAGACTCAGACCTGTTCTGAAATCCTTCAACAGTGGCTTCAGCCAAGTAGCTACAGGAAGGGCCCTCAGAGATACAAAATCTAAGAAAAATAGTCCTGGCATCTAATTACAACAGTGCAGTTTGCTGCTTTTATCTGTAATTGGACTGTGTAGTCTTTCATTCTAATTTACTTTACATCTAAACTGTGATAATCAAGACAAGCAGAACAGAATGGCCTCTAACTGGCTATCCTACTGACACCCGTTAATGCCTAATTATAACAACTAAATTAAAGATGCGACTGTAAAGAGGTGGAATATCAGTTTGAAGCATTTAATTCTGTGGAAAGAAGTAGAGATTTTAAATCCTAAGTAAGAAAATCAATATTATGCCTCATTATATTGGTATTGCTAAACAGATTAATAAAATTAAGTATTTTGTTGTGTGGCTTTTCTTTTTTCCAATGTTATTCTGATGCAATGATGGCTTGGAATGAAGGAATACTGCAGGGGAGGAAGTCTAAAATGAGAGCCAATTTGTATCCCAAAATTGGGAGATAGCTAATCTCTTTTATAGAGCAGAGGCTTTCTTTTGATACGGATAAGCATCATGGATCTAGACTTTCACAGACTTGTAGAACAAAAATAAATTCAACTCAAAGCTAAGCAAAGATGCTGTCTCTTCTTCCTCTTACAGAAAGATAGATTGACAGGGGCAGCTTTGACAACGTCAGCACCTACAAACACTCTGATGGTCAATGTCTTCCAGTCTAGACCAGACAAAAATGGCCACACCTGAAAATGCAGTAAGGGACAGGGAAGCAGGTCAGCTGAATGGAAGATTTATGAGGTCCCCAGAACCATTCAGTTGGTTGGAAGATGGAGAAGACAGGAAAAGAAGTCATTGTTAAGTTTGGAAATAAAGCTTAGAAATTGAAGAACTATGGTTTGCAAAAGGACTATCTGCTGTTCTGCAATAGTCTAACAGTGGCTTGCCAACCTAACCTACTCAATGGAGTCCAGAGTGATTGATTGATCTGTCCATGAGTTCATTCCATCAATCATGCATTTTCACAATCGTCCATTCTGATTTATAAACATCTTAACTCAACAGCAATATAAAGCTCACTGTCATCAAGTAGAATTTGGACTCATAGCAGCCCTGTAGGGCACAGTAGAATGGCTCTATAAGGTTTCCAAGGCTGTAAATCTTTACTGAAGCAGACTGTCACAATTTCTCCCGCAGACCAGTTGGTTGATTTGAATTACTGACCTTTTTGATTAACAGACACTTAACCACTATGCCACCATTGCAACCCTGTGTAGGGTTTCCAAGGAGCTGCTAATGGGTTTAAACCAGCGACCTTGTGGTTAGGAGTCCAGTGCCATACCAGGACCCCAAAGGCAACACTGTTGTTGAGTGCTGTTGAGTTGGTTCCAACTCTGTATAGGATTTCCAAAGAGTAGCTGGTGGGTTTGAACCACTGACCTTGTGGTTCACAGTCCAGTGTTTGTCCTAGAGTGCCACACAAGGCCTCCAAAGGCAACATAGGACTCATGAAACTAAAAAAATGTAGCAAATGCTGACTATGTGAATCACCACATCACAGAAATAGCCACATTTTGAAGAATTCAAAGAACTTGCAAAATAACTTGAGTATATGAGGCGATCTCTGGAAATCTCCTGGAGTCTTGATGTGGTGCTGTTGGTTTATGCACTGGACTGCAAAGTCTGCTTGAACCGGGAAGCCTGGCAGTTCAAGTTCACCAGCTGCTTCTCAGGAACCCTATACAGGGTCGCTATGGGTTAGAACCCGACTCTAGGACACCTAACAATAATAACAACTAGAAATCACCTAGAATGTGAGAAATTGTTCTGTCAGAGAATACCTTGAGGACACCAGGCCTCTTCTGGAACTGGGACAAAGCAATGAATCTGACTGATGTCTTACCCCCCTGGAGTCCACAGGACTGAGAGACCAGGCAAGAGAGGGAACACCAAGCTGAGGGCCAACCCAGGAGGAAACTACAGTGTCAGTGAGTTTATCCAGAACTTCCCAGTCATAAAATCAAAAAAGAAAACATTTAATTTCAATTTACATTTAAATCATAATTTAAAAAAAAAACAACTTTATTTTCAATTTTACATGTCATTGTTTAGCTTCTGGGGCCCTTCCCAATGACTTAAGGACATGCAGTGACAAGAAGGCAGGGGTATTATTGATCTGGAGGTAGGGTGTTCTCCCCACAGGCCATGGAGAAGTTACCACTCCAGTGAGATGGACAGTGGAGGGCCTGGCATGGCTCTCATTGCCCTCCTGCTGTTGGCACTCTGAGGGGCAAGCAAGTGCTGTAACCTCCCACCAGGCCCACCTCAGCCGCACAAACAAACCCAAATGAAAACTGCCGTCGGCCGGCCCTGGGTCCCAATGTGACAGATGCAGTACATTTGCACCATCTTGTCTGTTCTTACGTTTTGTTTTGTTTTGTTTTGTTTATTACAAACAGACAGATGTAGCTTGTCCCTTCCATCTTGTTTACATTGCTGTGGGAACACCTGTGGACAAACAGGTCCCTGCAGAAATCCTTGACTTCCACTCAGATGACTTGAGACTAAGCCAATCAACTCAACAGCCTCATCTGTTAATGATTCCAGGCTCTTCTGCACTCATCCCATTTACTCTAGACCCAGAGAAGTCTGCAGATTCATCCAAAAGCTAATCCTAACCACACTAGCATCACCATACTGTATTTACATGGGATGTGTCAATACGTACACATTCATTCAAATATAGCAGGATCCTGAGCTCTAAGGACTGACTCCTGCCTCAGACTGATTCTCGATTACATTAGCTATGTTCCCCACCCCTAGTCTTCAGACACACCATTTAGGAGTATAACTCCAACCAGTGAGTGAGGGCTGGGATGCCTCTGATCAGCATTCCCTTCATTCTTTTGATTTCTGATCAAATCAAGTGGCCCATGATTTGGTGTTTATAATCAACCTAAGGGTCACCAGAAGGAATACTACACCTTAAGACAGAGATGGGGAGTGTAATGGTTAGGGTTTTGTGTCAATTTAACTAGGCCAGGATTTCCAGAGGTTTAGCATTTGTGCTTATTCTCATAGTGATGAAACCTAGTACAGATATAGTTAACGCTATGATGATGGGCTATGAGATATGAGATGCCAATCAACTGATGGGATTGATGGGATACTTCCTTTGTAGCAGGGCCTGCTCCCAATATAATGATCACACAGGAAAGGCTCCCTTCTCCCTCCCCTGGCTCTCTTCTTCTCTCTCCTCTCTCTCTCTTCCTTGACTCACTCTCTCTCTCTCTCTCTCTCTCTCTCTCTCTCTCTCTCTCTCTCTCTTCTGTTGAGTATCTGGGACTTGACAATTGAGCCATTTCCTTTATAATAAATTTCTCTATATATACATACCTATGTTTCACTGGTTTTGCTTTTCTAGAAAGCCTGGTCTAAGACACGTGGTATTGAGAAAGTGGGGTTCTACAGAAACAGTAATCACAAGGATGAGCTTTCTAAATTGGTTCTCAAGTCTGACCTCCACTCCATAGGAGTTGGCCTTGGGCTGATTTTGAGTCTGGAGTCAGAGGAAGTCAAGTATGGTGCCTACTTGGTTTAAGTAATTGGCGCTTTGAGCAGGATTCATTGCAATTCATAGGCTCCAGACCTATGAAATTATGAGGTTTTACAAAAGAAAGACTGAAGACGGATGGGATAAAATGTTTCAGCTGAGGGTAGGGCAGCTTCTGAAATTTCCTAAAGCAAAAGTCATGCTGGATAAAAAAGATGGCTGGCCAGGGCTTACTGGAATCCACCCTGCCTATGGCCTAAGGTCTATATGCATGTGAATGAGGTTAGTCAAAGGTAGAAGAAAAGATTGATCTTGAGTGATTTTTAAGGGTTTATGTATTTGACTACTTTATGAATATTGGTTTCTCCTACTTGTTGTTGTAAAATAGACATATATGTGTGATAGAAATGAATATGATAACACCTTCTGCCTATACATGATTGGATTTGCTAAAAGGGGAATTAGAATTTGCCCACAAACATAGGCTTCTTGGTTTAAGCATTTGCAGAGTGTGGGGCCTTAGGTGGAATCCTGAGCCCCATTCATAAAAGGCAAAGTTGCTACATTTGTATTTGGAAAGACATGCAAACTAACCCAGAACTGCTGGAAGAATAGGAGATTCAATATGTCCTTTGATTTCTTAATTGCTGCTTCCAGGGGTCTTGATTGTGGATCCAAGTAAAATGAAATCCCTAATAAATTCAATCTTCTCTCTGTAGATCAAGATGTTGTTTATTGGTCTAGTTGTGAGGATTTTTGTTTTCTTTGTGTTGAGGTGTACTCCATACTGAAGGCTGTAGTCTTTGTTCTTCATCAGTAAGTGTTTGAAATTCTCTTCACTTTCAGTACACAAGGTTGTGTCATCTGCATATTGCAGGTATTAACTGGCATTTGTCCAATCCTGATGCTGTGGTAGTCTTCATATAGTTCAGCTTCTCAGCTTATTTGTTCAGCATAAGGGTTTAATAAATATGGTCTAAGACTATACCTTCCCTGATTTTATCTTCTTTTTCTATTTCAATGACTGCCCCTTGGATCTAAGTGCAGGTTCCATATGAGCACAATTAAGTGTTCTGGATTTCCCATTCTTTGCATTGCTATCCATATATGTATGATCCACACAGCTGAATGCCTTTGCATAGTCAATAATACACAAGTAAACGTCTTTCTAGTATTCTTTGCTTTCAGCCCATATCCGTCTGATACAAGAAATGCTAGTCCTCTTTCTCTGTCCTCTTCTGAATCTGGCTTCAATTTCTAGCAGCTCCTTGTCAATGCACTTCTGCAAACATAATTTCTCCCATTATGTTCAGCATAATTTTACTTGCATGTGATATTAATGATATGGATCAATGATTTCTGCATCCTGTTGGGTCACCTTTCTTTGGAATGGGCACAAATATGAATCTCCTCCAGTTGGTTCACTAGGTAACTGTCTTTCAAATTTCTTGTTGTTGTTGTTAAGTACCACCTAGTCAGTTCTGACTCATAGCAACCCTGTATTGAGTTTCCAAGGAGCAGCTGGTGGGTTTTAACCTCAGATATTCTGGCTAGTAAGCCATTGCTTATCCTACAGCACCACATCAGAATTCTAAATTTCTTGGCATAGACAAATGAGTGCCTCAGGTGCTGCACTGGTTCATTGAAGGATTTCAACTTTGTAATCCATCAATTCCTGGAGCCTTGGTTTTCACCAACACCTCCAGTGGAGCACTATTGGTTCTTGATCATATGTTCCCTCCTGAAATGGATGAACATAGACCAGTTATTTTTGATACAGGGACTCTGTGTAATTCTCCCTTTTTAGTGCTGCCTGCATTATTGTTCAATATTTTGCCCATGTTGCTGTCATGTGCTGTCAAATTGGTTCTGACTCATAGTGACCCTGTATAGGGTTTCCAAGAGTGGCTGGTGGGTTTGAACTGCTGACCTTGCATTACCAATCCATTGCTTATTCTACAGCGCCACATCAGGACTCATTTTTCCCAGAGAATATTTCAATAATGCAAGTCAAAGCTTGAATTTTGGCTTCAGCTCTTTTAGTCTGAAAAATGCTGAGCATGTTCTTTCCTTTTGATTATTCTGACTCCAGGTCTTTACACATTTCATTATACTTTATTTTTGCTTCTCAGGCTGCCCTTTAAAATCTGTTTAGCTCTTTTACTTCTTTTTTTTTTTTTTTTTCAGTGAAGTTAACTTCTCTATGTTCTAAAGCAAATTGCAGAGCCTCTTCTGACATCCATTTTGGACTTTTATTTCTTTCTTGTCTTTTAAATGACATTTTGCTTTCTTCATGTATAATGTCTTTGATGTCATTCCACAACTCATCTGGTCTCTGGTTGTTAGTGTTTACCATGTCAAATCTATTCTTGAAATGGTCTCTAAATTCAGGCAGGATCTACTAACAGTCATATTTTGGCTCTTGTTATCTTGTTTTAATCTTCTTCAGCTTCAACCTGAAGTTGTTTATGAGCAATTGACTGTCTGTTCAACCATCAGCTGATGATACTAACTAAACTTCTCCATTGCTTTTTTCCACAAATGTAGTCAATTTTCTTCCTCAGCAAACCACCTCAAAGCATAATGCCTTTAAAACAACAACCATTCATTTAGCTCAGGAGTCTGAAGATGGACTGAGTTGAGTGGTTCTTTGGGTCTAAACTGCCTCAGCTAATTACTACTTGGCTAGTTCATTAATCTATGATCATCTAGGAATTCACATGGGTGCTAGAAGAACTAAGATGAACATTGTCACAATGTCATCTGTGTGTTCCATCTGACAAAGATCATGTGTACAGTTGCCATTTATGTATTTGAAAAATGGATTTGCAATAAATAAGTCATTCTCCTGCAAACTTCTATCATGTGACATCCAGCACTATTTCTTTCACCAAGGCCACGTTTTCCATCTACCTGTCCTTCCTCTTTGTTTTCAGTTTTTGCATTCCAATCACCAGTAATTATCACAGATCTCGATTACATGTTTAATCTGTTTCAGAATGCAGAAGTTGTTAGAAATCTTCATTTCCGTCATCTTTGGCTTTAGTGGGTGGTCTATAAATTTGAATAATGTTCATATTAGGTGGTCTTCCTTATAAGCTTATGAATATCATCCTATCACCCACTGACAGTCTTGTACTTGAAGACAGATCTTGAAATGCTGTTTTTGACTATGAATGAAATGCCATTCCTCTTCAATTTGACATTCCTAGCACAGTAAACCATTCAATTGCCCAATTCAAAATGGCCAATACCAGTTTATTTTAGCTCACTAATGCTCTGAGTGAGTCAGAACCAAATCTGACAGCAATTAACAACAACAACAACAACAAGTCCTTCTATTTCATTCTTGATAATTTCCAATATTCCTTGATTCATTCTTTATATATTTCATGTTCTGTTAATCGGTGGATGTTTGCAGCTGTTTCTTCTTAGTTTGAGTCTTGCCACATCAGCAAATGTAGGTCCCTAAAACTGTGCCCCATCTATGTCAGTAAGGTCTACTCTACTTTGAGGAGTCAATTCTTCCCCATTAATATTTAGTGTGCAGTCCAAGCTGAGGGGCGCATCTTCTTGCTCTATATCACTGGTCCATTGCTATTCATAAGGTTTCCATTGGTTAGTTTTTTGGAAGCATACCACCTCTTCTTTCTTGTCTTAGTTGAGAAGCTCCACTGAAACCTGGCCACCACAGGTGACTCTGCTCATACTTGAAATACCAGAGACATATCTTTAAGTACCACGGCAACACATAAGCCAATGGTGTTGTAAAAATGATACCATTGAAAACATATGAGGCAGTTCTACTCAATCCTATTAGGTTGTGATGAGTCAGAATTAATTGAATGGCAACAGGGCAGACCTAGTATTTACTTTATTTCATTGGCACAGATAATGGAAGAACAAAGAAACAATGTGTGACTTTGTGTTACAGGTGCTTCATTTTTATAATCCTGTTGATTTTTAAAAACTTTTTATTGTGAATTGAGTGAAAGTTTACAGGGCAGATCATCAGTTTTATATTCAACAAATCATATACTTTGCTTCATTACAATGTTTGTAATCCCCTCCACGTACCATCAATTAACTGTATTTCTCTATATTCATTTTAGCTCTTTTTTTTTTTTT
>NW_006408622.1:5623694-5624813 GCF_000296735.1 Chrysochloris asiatica
AAGCCATCGAAGTTAGGTCAAATGGGTACTACCTACAAGTTTGGGTTTTCTTGTGTATTTCCCCTTACTTTGTAACCCTGTTTATTGTGATATAGCTTTTGGTGTACAACAAACCACCTCAAAATATAACACCTTTAAAACAGCAACCATTCATTTAGCTCATGAGTTTAGAGATGGACTCAGTGGCTCTTGGTCTAAACTGCCTTAGCTAATTATTACTGGGCATTGGAGTCTTGGTGTGGGCCTGTGGGTTAATGCAGTTAGAACCACAAGTTCATCAGTTAAAGCTCACCAACCACTTCTCAGAAACCATGTGGGTTGGATTGTGTCAGAAACACTATGGATCAGAACTGACTCGATGGCACTTAACAACAACAGTTCATAAATCTGTGATCATCTAGTAATTCACCTGAGGGCTAGAAGATCTAAGATGACCACTGCCACCAATAGCAGCTGGCAGACTGTTGATGGAGAAGGTGACTGAGCTACATGTGCCAGTCTAGTCTTGGTTTCTTCGCACTGAAGTTGCAGCAAGAAAGTGAATCCCATAATGCAAGTGCTTTTCAAGTCTCTTTCTTCATCTTTACTACTGTCCCATTGGTGAAAGTAAGTCACATGGTCAAGCCCAGAGTCACTGGGGAAAGCAGATCTTCAGACCTTTAATGTTTGGAAGTTGGGGAAGGAATTTAAGGACATTTTTGCCATCCACCACAGATATATTTTTTTCTAGCTTCTTTTAATTAAATGTTTCAATCATTTCTTTTCAACAGTTCTTGTTGATAAATAATGCACAAGTTTAATTTTGATTCCCTCTTAATACACATGTATTTATTAAAGTATTTTTAAATTGTAATTGGGTTAAATTTTTGTCTAATCTTTTATCTAGTTTTATTGTATTGTGGTCAAATAATTTGGCATGTCTTATTTTTATTTTGTGGAATCTCTTGAGGATTTTTGAAGTTGTGTGTGTGTGTATGTATTTGTACAATTTTTAATATCCCTTGGATATTTGAAAAGTATATATTTTGTTGTTCAGTTAGGTTGTATGTCAAAAGGTATTGCTATAAAATCATAGAAACTTTTATTTAACAAAAATATCAAAGTGTGAAGCTATTGCTT
>NW_006408622.1:5628648-5629935 GCF_000296735.1 Chrysochloris asiatica
GCATTAACCCACAGTGCCACACCAGGGCACTGGAGACTGATTGTTTGGTTGTTGTTAAGTACTGTGGAGTCAGTTTCAATCCATAGTGACTTTGCACAGGGTTTCTGAGGCTGCAAATCTTCATGAGAGCAGAAAGCCTCATCTTTCTCCTGCAAAATGGCTGGTAGTTTCGAACTGCAGACCTTGAGGTTAGCAGGCTGATTTGTAACCACTACGCCACCAGAGCTCCTTACTGGAGACTGATATTTAAGAGGAATCTAAAAAGAAGTCAGAGAAGAAAAGACTCTTACATATTAGGAAACAAAGATAAGAATGGCTGCTTGCATCTCATCCAAAAATAATTCCAGGAGAAAACGGGACAAAATATGTAATTCTAGTCTTAAGGGAAATCCAATCAGTCTAGAATTATATCTATTCAATGAAAATGTTCTTCAAAATTAAAAGTGAAATAATGACATTTCAGAGAAACAAAACTAAAAGACTCATCACCAGTTGACTTGCTATAAGAAATGTTAAGGAAAGCTCTTCCGGTTGAAAGTAACTGATACCAGATGAAAAACACAATGTTTATGAAAGAATAGCAAGTCCTAGAAATGACATGTACATGGACAAACATGAAGTGGCTTCAAAAAATTCATGCAAACAAATACTATTATCCTCTAAGTCCGTGTTCCATGAACTTTTTGAAGCCCTATCATATATCTTCATTTCTTTAAACAGCATTTGACAATTTGAGAAAAGAAAAAATCCTTCGTTAGGAGTATTTCATACGGCATATGTAGAAATAAACTATATGTCAACAATAGCATATAAAAGAGAGGAGTATTAATGGAAAGAATCTAAACTATGAAAAAATAGTAAAAAGATATAGCCAAAAAGCAATAGAAAAGAAAAACAATGTAATACTAAAAATCATCAGTTAGTCTAATGGTAGAGAAAGGAACAGTAATCAAGTATGTGGGATATAGGATGATGGTAGAAAACCCAACAGTGTTCAATAATAATGTGAAATGTTATTCATATAGGACTGTATTAAAAATTGTGCTGAAGAAACACCTTAAATATTAGGGGCTTCAAACAGTCCATGGAAAAAGGAATTGAAAAACAATGAAAATTTCCCATAACATTTTTGAAGTCCCTTCATATAGACAGTCCTGGTGTGGCACTGTGGGTTAATGCACTGGACTGCAAAGTTGTTAGAATCACAAGGTTGGTGGTTCAAGCTCACTAGCCATGCCTCGGTAACCCTATACAGGGTTGCTATGGGTCGGAATCTACTCAACAGCA
>NW_006408622.1:5630500-5631882 GCF_000296735.1 Chrysochloris asiatica
AAAGTAGATAAATTTATAATTATAGCTGAATATTTTCATTCTTTTATGTTTACTTGTGCTTTATTGACTATGCAGAGGTATTCAGCTGTGTGAGGTATAGCAAAGTATGAATAGCACCGCAAGGGCATTCAAGAATATTTAATTTTTCTCATGAAAAACCTGAATATAGACCAAGAGACAGTTGTTTAAACAGAAGAAATGGATACGGAATAGTTTAAAACCAGGAAAGGTGTATGCCTGAGCTGTATCCTTTCACCAGACATAGCCAATCTGTACGCTAAGCAAATAATTGAGAAGCTGGATTACATGAAGAAGAACATGGCATCAGATTGGAAAGAGTTATAGCTGGAAATGACAAGGACTTAAAATACTTCCTGGTGAAGATCGAAGACAAAAAGCAATTCAGTATGAATTGCGCCATGATAAATGGAGAAAAGATGGAACTTGTCAAAGATATCATTTTTCTTGAATCCACAATCAACATTCATGGAAACAGCGATCAAGAAGTCATAAGAAATAAAAAGACATTCAGCAAATCTGCTGTGAAGGACCCCTTTAAAGTGTTCAAGAGCAAAGATGTTAGTTTGGGGTCTGAGGTGGATCTGACCCAAAATACAGTATTTTCAATCAATATCCATGTGAAAGTTGGACAATGAATAAGGAAGTCCATAGAAGAATTGATGCATTTGAATGATGGTGTGGTGAAAAATGGTGAGATTATCATGGGCTACCAGAACAAAAAATGTTGACTTAGAAGAAGTATAGTCAGAATGCTCTTTAGAAGCCAGGATGGTGAGACTTTGCCTTATGTATTTGGGACGTAAGGAAGGGCCAGTCTCTGGAGAAGGACATCATGCTTGGTAAAGTGGAGGGTCGATGGAAAAGAGGAAGACCCCAATGAAACGGATTGATGCAGTGTCAGCAACAATGGGCTCAAGCATACCAATTATGAGGATGACAAAGGACGGACCAACGTTTCCTTCTGTTGTTCCTAGGGTCACTATGAGTCAGAACTGACTCAACAGGCCCTAAAAACAACAACAATTTTTATTTCCTTTCTCAGCAGTTGATAATATAAATAGACCAACAACAACAACAACAACAAAACCAAAACTGTAAGACAAGTAATATTTGAACATTATTAACCAAATTAACCCAATTGAACTGTATAACGTATTACATCCAACAAAACCAAAATGCATACTTATTTCAAGTGCACTTATTTCAGTGAAATAGCATAAATGTTGGGTTAAAAAGAGATCCAATGCATTTTAAAGACTGAAGTCATACAGTGTATGTTCTCTGATTATAAAACAATTACATTTAAAATAAATTATAAAGTAAGAGAGGTAGTGGTTACGAATTGGGCTGCTAACCCCAGG
>NW_006408622.1:5632157-5669741 GCF_000296735.1 Chrysochloris asiatica
AGAAAGATGAGGCGTTCTTCTCCCGTAAAGATTTACAGCCTCGGAAACCCTGCGCAGGGTCGCTATGAGTCGGAACCGACTCCACGGCACACAACAACAACAACAACAACAGCAAATATGCCATGAGTTCAAAGAAGAAATGACAACATAAATTAGAAATTGTTCTAAGGTGAAATAATAATGAAGACAACATATAGGCAACATTAAAAATATATAGAAGGCAGTCAAGGCATTATTTGAGGCAATTTTACAGCTTTAATTTTTTTATATTAGAAAAGAAAATATATTGAAAATCAGAGATATAATTTTTCTACTTACAAGACTAGAAAAACTAAAGCAAATGTTAATAGATAGAAATAATTAAGACAGAAATGGAAATCAGTAAAGTAGATTGTGTCTTTGAAATAACAAATAAACTAATAAACACATAGCAGAGAACGATTAAGGAAAAAGAGAAAATTAAAATATCAACGTCAGAATTAAATAAAGGATATATTACTATAGATAAAGGAGCTCTGGTAGTGTAGCGGTTATGAATTGGGCTGCGAACCACAAGGTCAGCAGTTCGAAACTACCAGCTGCTCCACGGGAGAAAGATGAGGCTTTCTGTTCCCGTAAAGATTTACAGCCTCGGAAGCTCTGTTCAGGGTCTCTATGGGTCAGAACCAATTCGATGGCACTTAACAACAACAATATTACCAAAGATCCTATAGATATTTAAAGAATACAGGAATATTATGACAACAAACTTTATAATTTGTATGAAATTTAAAAAAGTAGTTGTAAAGTTCATATTTTTTTTGTTTTCTTGAAACAAAAAAAAAAATGTTTTCTTGACATTGTTTCGTTCTGCTGTGCATGGGGTCGCTATGAGTCGGTTCCGACTCGATGGCACCTGACAACAACAACAACAAAGTTCATATTACCAAACATATTAAAGAAAAAGTAGAAAATATGAAAAGTTCTGTGTTGAAAAATGAAATTCACCATTCCCACAAGAAGTTCATATCCAGAAGGCTTCACTGGTATGGTTCATCAAATATTTATATGATAAACAATCTCAACCTTTCACAAACTGTTTTAGAAAGTAAAGGAAGAGTGAGTATTTCCCAGCTCATTTTAATGAGACCAACCAAATCCTCACACCAAAATCAAAGAACATTACAAGAAAATTATAGTGCAGATCAATTTCCCTCATGAATACAGATGTTAAAATCATTTACAAAGTATTAGCAGATTGAATCCAGCAATGGGTAAGAAGGATACTGGGCTTCATTCAACCAAGTAAGATTATTCTAAAGTACAGGGTTGGTTTAGCATTTGAAAATCCATCAGAATAATCAAATGACTTTCTTGAAAACAAAACAACAGAAAAAAAAACCACCTTTATCTGACAGGATACTAATGGAGTGCAACTAGTAAGTATTCAGCTAAAATGAGAAAGAGGCAAGGGTTGCTGTTCTTATTATATTAGAATTTTAAATGAATTTAATAAAAAGAAAAAGAGAAGAAAGGAAGGAAGAAGAAAGAAAAGGTATAGAATTTGGAACGGAAGCAATAAAACTCTTCATGTACAGATAAAGTTATACCAGGAGAAAATCCTTAGGAAATAATGTCACAGTAGTACAACATGATTGTGTGAAAATCAGTTATGTTTCTCTGTGTTATCAATAAAGAATCAGAATTAACAATGTGAAAGTGCTGTTGAAAACAATATTAGAAACTATTTAGAATTGACTCCCTTTTGTCTGAGTACAATTTGTATTTTCCAGAGTGTTTTTACCATCCTGCTAAATTATATCTCTAGACTTTAAGTGTATGAAAAACATCACTATTACAAGCTGAAAGACTAATAACCATGTCTTAAAAGTCTAACCTGTTGTATGGGCTCTTGGTAAGATACTGTATATTTTTAATTATATCATCCAGTACTTAAAAAAAAGAACTCTTTGCTCTGGAATTTCTTCTTCATATTTATAGTGGAAATAGGTTATATATTTGTTTAAATTCTGTCCATTAAATGAAAAATCCTTACCATCATAAACTTATGGAGAAAAAACGGTGTTACATTATATTTCCACAGACACAAATACTCAGGGATAACTTTAGCAAAAAAGGTATTTTATAGTCAAAATTGTATTTTACACTAAAAATTGCATGTTAATGCTGAGAGAGGTTTTTAAATATTTAGATAAATAACGTTACATCCATTTAATGGATTGGAATCTTAGTACTTCTAAGATGTTAATTCTTCCCACGTTGATTTGTGAATTCAGTTTCATGGCAAAGAAAATCAAAGTAGTCTTGTGTTTTTGAGAAAATGGAAAGCTGACTCTAAAATGTCCATGTAAATACATCTAGTAGGACCAAAACAATTTTGAGAAAGAAAACAAAGAATTTTAAGACTGGAGCTCTGGTAGCGTAGTGGTTACCAATCATGCTGTTAAGCTCAGGGGGAGCAGTTCGAAACTACCAGCTGTTCCATGGGAGAAAAATGGGGCTTTCTGCTCCTGTAAAGATTTACAGCCTCAGAAACCCTGTGCAGGGTTACTATGAATCGGAATCGACTCCATGACACATAACAACAACAACAATAGTAACAAGGCACTGCCTTTTTGTTTCATTTTAGTTTTGGTTTTTGGTATAAGGGAAACAAAAGATCAAGGGAAGAGAATATAAAGTCTAGAAGTGCACCTACTCATCATATATCTCATTATCTGACGTTTCACATATATGACAATAGTAAAACAATCTATCCAAGTTTGTTGCATATGAGCAATGTACATCTGACAGTCACAGAGCGCTGAAGTTTGAGGCAAGAGCAACACGAGCAAAGATGGTTGAAGTTATGTGTAAATTTGACTGGACCTCAGTGGTTTGGCAGATATAGAATGGAATGGAATGGAACGGAAAGGAATGGAATGGAAAGGAATGGAATGGAATGCAATGGAAAGTGGTTTGGCAGATTTGTAATGATGTAATCAGTGTCCATTTTATTATCTGATGTGGTCATCCTCTGTTTTTGCATAACCAGCTGGTTTTTGAAGCCTAAACTTGTTGATAAGTAAGGATTGAGTGTATATCCACATCTATAAGGAGCTCTGGTAGCATAGTGGTTACGAATCGGGCTGCGAACCTTAAGGTCAGCCGTTCGAAACTACCAGTCGCTCCGCGAGAGAAAGATGAGGCTTTCTACTCCCGTAAGGATTTACACCCTCGGAAACCCTATACAGGGTCGCTATGGGTCGGAACCGACTCGAAGGCACTTAACAACAACAACAACATAAGTTCAATATATTTGCCAAAGGCTGCAAAGTCATTCAATAGGGAAATAGTATTGTTGGCTGGTAAGTGCAATCAAGGCAGTTTCAACTCATACCGACCCTGTGTAGAGTTTCTGAGGAACAGGTGGTGGGTTTGAACTATTGACCTTGTTCACAGTCCAGTTCTGATCCTACAGCGCCACACCGAGAGTCCAATAGTCTTTACAATAAATGGTTTAGAAACATTTCAGTATCGGTTTGAAAAAAAAAAATTGATCTTTAATTCCTTCTACTAACCATTGATAATGATTAATTCCAAAATACTTCATGAGTCTTAAACTAAAAGCTAAAACTTTCAGAATTGCAGAAGAAAACTTAAGGGAATATCTTCATGACTTCAGGGTAAGCAAACATTTCTTACAGATAACACAAAACATTAAGAAGCAAAGGAAAAATTAACAAGTTAAGCATCAAATTTAAAAATATTTATTAAAAGATACTCAAGTAATTTAAAGACTAGCTTCAAAGCAAAGGAAATATGCCAAATACATATTTGTCTTGGCTTGTATGTTGAATATATAAAGAAGTTCTACAACTCAAGAATAAGACAGACAGCACAACAGAATTGGGGGAAATATTTAAACAAATCCTTAACAAAGCAAAGTATACAAAGGAGCTTCAAAAAGTTTGGAGGGAAATTAAATGAAAAAGTAATAGATTTTTCCAGTAACATTTTGAAGGGTCAATACGCACATGAAAGGTTTGTATGCACATGAAACAGTGCTCAACAAAATGCACTCTAAAATCTTAATGAAATGCCACTACAAACCTTAGAATGGCTAACATTAATTTACTGAGGCCTTAGAGCTTCTAGAACTTGCAGTAGTTAAACTGCTAGGCTGCTAACCAAAAGTTTAGTGGTTCAAACTCACCAGCAGCCCCATAAGAGAAAGATATAGCAGTCTACGTCCTTAAAGATTTACATATTTAGAAACTCGATGAGGGCAGTTTAACTCTGTCCTAAAGGAGCTCTGATAGCGTAGTGGTTACGAATCAGGCTGCGAACCTTAAGGTCAGCGATTTGAAACTACCAGCCACTCTGCGGGAGAAAGATGAGGCTTTCTACTCCGGTAAAGATTTATACCCTCGGAAACCCTGTACAGGGTCGCTATGGGTCGGAACCGACTCAACAGCACTTAACAACAACAAAGGTCATTATTTAGCTGGAATTGACTTAAAGGCAGTGGGTGTTGTTTGTTTGGTTTAGAACTCTCATAAACTGCTGAGGATGGTAGTGGTCGTTGTTGTGTGCTGTGGAGTCAGTTTTGACTCAGAGCAACCATGTATAGGGTTTCCAAGGCTGTCAATCTTTACTGAAACAGAAAGCCTCATTTTTCTCCCATGGAACAGCTGGTAGATTCGAACTGCTGACCTTGCAGTTAGCAGCCCAACTCTTAACTCACTATGCTACCAGGGCTCCTTAGCCACTTAAAGGATCCAGTTTGGCAGTTTCTCATAAAGATAAATACACATCTTTATCTTTATCTAATTACACATCAATATATTTTTTAAATCTTAACTGATCACACATCTCTTTACAAACTCCTCCTCACCGTTTATAGCCCTCAAAATGAACTGCCCCAAGACTCCACAAACTCATTTTGCAGCTGCTAATCTGCCGAAAGAATGAAACCACAAACTGCAGTCTAATAAAGTTCCACCTGCATTTCTTTTTTCTCCTACCACATTCCCTAGCACCTGCAACACTGTACCATATAAAGAGAATAGATAAGAAAACCAGATGGAATCTCATCCAAATTTATTACTGAAGATAGTTCCCAAATGAATGGCTGTACCACCTATCTTTTATAGACATGCAGATACAACAGCTCAAAGACTTCTTTCTGAGTCGCTTAAATACTTCTTTGGTTTGATAGGTTTCTTAAATTTTCATTCCATTTTTATGTTGTCCCGGCTGTAGTGGTAGAAGGTTTATATACTTGAAATAGTACATGCTAAAGCCATTCACTACACTTGGTCAACAAAAGGTCCTCCCATTTTCCCCCTAAGTCTAGTCAAAATTCTCTCTGGAATCTCAGACTCCATGGACCTTCTACAGATGAATCTAACTAGAGAGTTGCAGGCATCTCAAGAAACTAACCACCCTTAGGATTAGAGCAGCTTGCAACCTCCAAATTGGCCTTCACAGACCCCATTTCCCACTCTATGAAAACAAATGGAAAATTCTAACAGCAAATGACAACTGTGAATTCGGGTTTGGATCATTAGCATCAAGATCAGAGTCTCTTGGAAACCAGTTTTCCAACCATGTGGTTGTTGTTGTTAGATGACACACATGTACCAGAGTGTTATTGCTATTGTTAGGTGCTATCGAGTCAGTACCTTACGCACAGCAGAACAAACCACTGCTTGATCCTGGGTCAACCTCACTACTGGATTGGCCAAGTAGCAGCATCGATGGACTCAAGCGTGGCAACAGCAGTACCAGAGTCGACCTGCTCTTATAGGGTTTTCATGGTTGTAACCTTGCAAAAAACAGACTTCCAGGTCTGTCTTCCAAGATTCCTCAGAGTGGGTTTGAACTTCCAACCATTCAGCTAATATTCAAGCAGTTAACCATTTGCATCATGGCGTCCTGGTGGAGAGCTGGGGGTTAATGTGCTGGACTGCAGGTTGATTTGAATCGCAAGAACAGCAGTTCAAGCTCACCAGCTGCTCCTCAGAAATCCTATACAGGGTGGCCATGAGTCAGAACTGACTCAACGGCACTTAACCATGTTGATGTTGTGTACCTTTGAGTTTAAATTTCAGCTCATAGCAACTCCTTGTGGCAGAGTAGAGCTGTCCCCATAGAATTTTTTTTTTTTTTTTTTTTTTTTTTTGCTGTAGTCTTCATGGTAGCAAATCACCAGTTCCTTTTCACAGAGGACCACTAGGTGGGTTTGAACCATCAACCTTTTGGTTAGCAGTTGAATGAACACTTAGCCCTTCTGCTCCACAATCATGCTAGACAATAATTTTAAAAGATAAAATTCCCTCCCAAAAAATCCTCTCTGGAGTCTCAGAGTCCATGGGTCTTCAACAGATAAATCTAACTGGAGAGTTGCCAACATCTCAAGAAACTAACCACACTTAGGGTTACAGCAACCTGCAACCTACAAGTTGGGCTTCACAGACCCCCTAGATAAGTAAAACGTAACTGATGACGTTCTCCTTGTTTTAGAAATTTCCCAAATGTTTTAGGTAGTGCACATCAATCTATCTTATTAGATCCAGAACTCCCACTACCCTAAAATTGTAGTATTAGCTGAATTCAGGTTATTAATTTCAAAGTGAAGCCAAATAAAGAGATGGTGACAAGAATAAATCAACATGCTCTCTCAGGGAAACCTTTTGCATACCTACAATTGATATTTCCCTCCTGAGAATTTGTTAGCCTTCATCAACCCTTACTATTCAGAAATGAATAAGGGTGCACTGCATAGTACTTTTGCAAAGGAGTAAACAGCTGTTTTCTTGTAGGAAGGTGCTTTAGCAAGCATGTTCCTTACTGTCTTCTTCTCAAGCTCACTCAGAAGCCAGATGCTTATCTGTTGCATTGGGGAGACTAGGTCCAGTCAGATGCTCATTGTTATGATGTGAGGAGCCTGATGATTTCAGTACTACTCCCAAGTCTGTTCATGTGTTTCCATGGGCAAGGTCTTCACGCCCAGTCTCTCTCATTCCCCTTTCCAGATAATCTCTGTTTTGGTGAACCTAGGAATTACAAAATCATTTCTTGTGAAGATTCTTAAAAATATAAGCCAACAAAGGGGATCTACACCAATGCTCCACCACCAAGCCCTCCAATTTCCCAGCATCTGTCTCCATCGTCCTTCTTTCTTGTTATAGGGAACAACTTTACCTGCACCAAGAGAAACCGTTGTACCTATGTATGGGTCTTAGTACCTCTTACCTTAACCATAACTGCATGTGTGAATCCCCTAGTGAAATTTTATCTTAAAAAATCCTATCCTAACTCAAAGCCAAAAACCAAAGACAAACTAACTGCCACCGAGTCAATTCCAACTCCTAGGGGACCGTGTATAGGATTTCAAAGACTGTAAATCTTCATGGGAGCACAAAGTCTCATCTTTCATCTGAGGAGCAGCTGGTGGGTTTGAACTGCAAGCATCTCAGTGTTTCTCCTACAGCACCACCTGGGCTCTTATCCAAACTCCAGGTCAATTAAAGGAAAATCTCTAGGAGGTAGAAGTAAGGTTAGATCATCAGTGGTTTTTCAGAAACTTCCAGGTCACTTTACTGCACAATCAGAGTCGAGAAACTTCAGTCTAGAAAAAGTTGTTATTGTTAAGTGCTGTAGAGTTGGTCCTGACTCATAGAGACTCTGTATAAGGTTTCCGTGGATCAGTTGGTGGGTTTGAACTGCTGACCTTGTAATCCATTATTTCCTCTGTGGGTGTGGATACCTTGCTACTAAGCATTGACATACAATTAAGTCCCTCATTTTTAAGAAAAAAAAGAAAGAAACGCCTTTATTTACTTTCTTGGTTTGGAGGTTTAGGGTCATGGTTTCAGGACACCCCAGTTAATGGATCAAATAATGTGCTTAGAGATTATTTTCTATCTCCTAGATCACTACCTAGTGCCTGGGGTCTTAAAAGCTTACAAGTGGCCATCTAAGGTGTAATAGCTGATTCCTCTGGAACAATAGAGGAAAAAAGAGTCAGGCAAATCAGGAACAGGAAGAAGAAATGGAACATGTGGCTAACGGCCTGCATGAACACCTGACTCCTTTGTCATGACGTCAGAAGAACTGGTCTGCTATTAAAGAGTCGGATCAAAGGTTCAATAAAAGAATCCAATCAAAAGGAGGAAATGCAGAACAGATTTCAAATCCTCATAGAATCTAGACTTTCTGATTCTAAACTATTGAGTATGGATAAATCCTGAAGTTATTGACCTGAGAGATCTTTAACTCTTTAGCCAACAATATCCTTAAAAGCCAACAGAATCCAACAGCACACTAAAAAATTAATACACCATGACCAAGTTGGATTCATATCAGGGATGCAAGGATGTTCAACATTAGAAAAACAATCAATGTAAATCCACCATCTAAATAAGAAAAAAGAACAGAACCACATGATCATATCTACTGATGCAGAAATCCAACAACCATCCCTGAATGAAAACACTAACAAAGTAGGAATTGAAGGAAAATACCTCAACATAATTAAGAGCATATATACAAAACCAACAGTCTACATTACTCTCAATGGAGAGAAACTGAAAGCCTTTCCTCTGCGAACAGGAACCAGATAAGGATGCCCTTTGTCACCACTCCTATTCAATATTTGTGCTGGAAGTCTTAGTCAGAGTTATATGGCAAGATAGGGAAATTAAAGGAATCCAAATTGGCAAAGAGGAAGTAAAACTCTCTATATTTTCAGATGATATGATCCTATATATATAGAAAACCCCAAAGACTCAGTAAAAAAAGCTACAAGACCTCATTGGAAGATTCAGCGAAGTGGCAGGGTATAAGATCAACATACAAAAATCAGTTGGATTCCTCTATAACAGTAACAACAGTGCTGACAAGGACATTAGGAAAGCAATACCATTTACAATAGCTGCCTGAAGGATGAAATATCTAGGAATAAATGTAGCCAGAGAAACAAAGGACCTATACAAAGAAAACTACAAAACACTACTATAAGAAACCAAAAGAGACTTACAAAAGTGGAAGAATGTACCTTGCTCCTGGATAGGAATACTTAACATTGTGAAAATGTCGGTACTGCCCAAAGCAATTTACACATATAATGCAATCCCATTCCAGATTCCAACGACATTCTTCAAAGAGATGAGAAAACTATTACAACCTTTATATGGAAAGGAAAGATATCCAGGATAAGCAAAATACTGCTTAAGAAGAAGGATAAGGTTCTAAACCTCTCACTTCCTGATTTCAAAATTTACTACATGCTACAGTGGTCAAAACAGCCTGGTACTGGTACAATGAAAGACACATTGATCAACGAGAATCCAGAAAGTAACCAAGCCACATATAGCCAACTTTTACCTCACACCTTATACAAAAACCAACTCAGCATAGATTAAAGACCTAAATGTGAATCCCAGAATTATAAAGGCCATCCATGAAAAAATAGGGACAAATGTGAGGGCTCTAATTCAGGGCATACACAGACTACCAAACATTTTGAAAATTATACAAATAAAAGTAGACAAAATAGATAATTGGGACATACTAAAAATTAAAAACTTATGTGCATCAAAAGACTTCATCAAAAGAGTAAAAGGGGATCCCACAGAATGGGAAAAAATATTTTGCAATGACACATTAGACAAGGGACTAATTTTTTTAATATATAGGAAACTACAACACCTCTACAAGCAAAAGACAAATAGCCCAGTTAAAAAATGGGCACAGGACATGAACAGACATTTCACCAAAGAGGAGATCCAAGCAGCCAACAAACATATGAAGAAATGCTCACGATCACTAGCCATTAGAGAGATGCAAATCAAAACAACAATGAGACATCAGCAATAACAGCAAAGATGAAAAAAGCAGAGGACAATAAATGCTGGCAGGAATGTGGAGAGACTGGAGCGCTCCTGCATTGCTGGTGGGATTGCAAAATGCTCCAACCTCTCTGGAAAGCAATATGGTGCTTCCTCAGAAGGTTGGAAATAGAAATACCTTATGATCCAGCAATTCCTCTACTTGATACTTACCCACACGAAATACAAGTCATAACACGAGTAGATATATGCACACCAATGTTCATAGCAGCGCTATTTACAATAGCAAAAAGATGGAGACAGCCTAAGTGCCCATCAAGTGAAGAATGGATAAACAAACTGTGGCACATACACACAATGGAATATTATGCTACCTTGAAGACTATCCAGGAAGCTGCAAGCCACCGCATAACATGGATGAACCTTGAGGACATTATGTTATGTGACATTCGTCACCGATAAGGGGAAGTGAGGGAAAAATAGCAATGAAGCTGCGATCTGTCCAACCATGTTCAATAGACTCCTGTGAACCCGGGTGGAGACCTTGTTGGCCATCAGTTTGGCAAGACCTGGGGACTCCTGGGCCCAGAGTCAGTGACCCAGCCACAGAGGACTAGAGTAGAGAGTGAAGTGTCCAGCTGAGAAGAAAGGACATATGCACAAGAACACCCACACTTGCAAATAATAACCCACTTGACCTGGCTTCAATGACTGGATGATCAGAACTTGACTAGAAGAAGAAAGAAGAGGAACAAAAGTGTACTCTAATACAATTCAATGAACTTGACCTATACCTATGGATGTAGTAGCTCAAGAGAGGGAACAAATCTTTACAGCGAGGATCATTCTTACCCCTTGGTACATAGGGTAGATAGCGATGGGCAACCTAAACATTGGCTACCCAAAATGTTTGGGGGTGGGGGTGGGGCTAGAAAGGCAGGAATTGACTGGCTTACAAACTTTCAAGAGGGAGCTTAGATCCATAGGGTGTGCGGGAAGGTGGAATCTCCACTGAGTGTTTTCCAATCTGTCTGGATGGGGCTAAGACTCTTGTGGTACAATAGTGAATAATTGCTATCAGAACTGACTCTGAGTATTGGAAATGTAAAGATAAACATTTTGTAACAAACAGAGGGGAATGGTTGACTTTGCAGTCCAGGAGAAGAGGTCCCTGGGACCATCAAGGGAGAAGAGAGGAGTGCAGGACCCTACCCAGTGAAGCAGTGATGCCAGAGATGGAGACAGAGATGATGATATGGAGAGATGGAGTGACTGGGGCTCTAGAGCCAAGGAGGGAGAGGGGCTGTGTGCTGAAGACCAGGGAGCAGGCTTGCAGGGTGTACCCTTTGGTTGTCTGATGAGGCATGGAGGGGATTGCAATCATGGCAATGAAATGAAATACAATAGGATGAATGTAAAGCTAATGTTCTCCCATGTAAACTATCACATAATTCACAATAAAATCATATATATATATATGTATATCCTTAAAGACATCTTTAAACCAAGCAATTGTTAAGTCAAGGCATTTCCAACTCACAGTGATCCAGTACAGGGTTTCCAAGGAATGACCAGTGGGTTTGAATCACTGATCTAGTAGTTCACAGTCCAGTACTTATCTTACAGCGCCACACAAGAACTCCCATAATTTAGCTTAATTTACTAAATTAAATCATTAAATTTATCTGTTTAGAACATTATATTCTTTTAAAGAACTATCTATGAGGGATTGAATTGACAAGAGCTATTCAAAAGACTCAGCACCCACTCCTTGGAAACCCTATACAGCGTTGCTATGGGTTGGAATCACCTCAATGGCACTTAACAACAACAGTTCAAAAGGCTAGATAGGAAGTTTAGGGCACTGAGAGTTCATGTTAATGGGGAAAAAACAACTCAGAAAAGGAGGGTGAGAATAGTTTCACAAGTTGAAGAATGAGTTTCACAAGTTGAAGAATGTAATCAACATCACTGAATTGTACATTGAGAAATGGTTAACTTGATGTATATTTTCCATTGTTGTTGTTGTTGTTAAGTGCCGTCAAGTCGGTTCCGACCCATAGCGACCCTGTACAGGGTTTCCGAGGGTGTAAATCTTTACGGGAGTAGAAAGCCTCATCTTTCTCCCGCGGAGCGGCTGGTAGTTTCGAACCGCTGACCTTAAGGTTTGCAGCCCGATTCGTAACCACTACGCTACCATATTTTCCATAGGAACAAAAAAATAATTATTTTTTAAATCCCTCCTTTAACCTCAAATCCTTCTCTCTCTTCCTATCCATTTTACATTTCAGGTTTGATCTGCTAAAATTTTCTTAGAAATTTCTGCATCTGTGCCCGTGATTTGCAAATCTGTCTGATTTGCAGTATCAGAGTAATTCTGGTCTCATAGAATGAGTTTGAAGAATTCCCCTCTTTAATTTTCTGCCGGAATTTGTGTAGAATGGCTTTTATTTCTTACTTAAATGCTTGGTAAAGCTTACCAAGGAAGCTGAATGAGCCTGCCATGTTCTTTGTGGAAAGGTTGTTAACTAAAATTTCAAACTCTTTAAAACATACTGTGCTATTTATATCTGATTTACTTATGATGCCTTTGGTAGTTTGGGTCTTTCGAGGAATTTTTCCCATTTAATCTAATTGAGTAATATGTTGTCATAAAGTTTATTTAAATTTTTCATTTTTGTCTTCTTAATACCTGATACTGACAATTTTTCTCTTCCCCCCCTCCCCACACAAGTCTGGCTAGACATTTACTGCTTTTATTGAACTTTTTAAAGAATCAGCATTTTGTTTCATTTTTCCTGTTTTCTAGTTAATTGTTTTTCACTCTGATATATATTTATTTTCTTTCTTCTGCTTACTTTAGGTTTCATTGGCACTCTTTTATCTAGTCTTTGAAAAGTTCTGATTTGAGATTTTTCTTCTTTTCTAATACAGATGTCTAGTGCTATGATTTTCCCCCTAGTTACTGCTTTATCTGCAACTTCCAGAATGCTAATATGCTGTTTTCATTTTCCTTCAGTTCAAAACACTTCATAATATCACTTTGCATTTATTCTTTAACCCATAGTTTATTCGGTATACTATTTGTTTTATAAATATCTAGGAATTTCCCAAATATCTTTCTCTTATTGATGTCTGATTATTTCTATTATACTTATAGCACATACTTTGCATAATCTCAGTCTCTTTACATTTATTGAGATTTTTTTTCTTTTTTCTGCCCAGAATCTGTTCTATTTTGGTAAATTTCCACACATACTTAAAAATAAAAGTGCATTCTGCTGTTGTTGGATAGAATGTTTTCTAAATGTCAGCCAGGTAAATCTAGTTGACAGTGTCCATATATTACAAATCCTTATTCATTTTCTCTACTTCTTCTATCAATTAATGAGAGAGAGATGTTGAAATCACTGATAGTAACTGTGGATTTACCCAATATTCTTTGCAGTGAGATTAAAGAGGAGTCCTGGCGTGGCACTGTAGGTTAATGCACCAGACTGCAAAGCTGTTTGAACTGCAATGTCAGTGGTTCAAGCTCACCAGCTGTTCCTCAGAAACCTTACACAGGGTTGCTATGGCTCGGAACTGACTCGACAGCACTTCACAACACAACAACTCCAGTTTAAATGTCTTGCTCCAGAGAAACCTTCCTTCCTCCCCAAACCACTAGAGCCCATCTGGTACACATATCTAGTATGTGATGCTAGCACTGGGACCTATATACCCGATTATGATGATCTCTTTGGGTTCTAGAAAACAGATAAAATTAAAAACAACCCCAGCAGAGACTAAGACTGTTCAAGACCCACTCCCAGAAACAAAATGACACAAGAATCCAGAAATACCTAGTATTCAAATATCTTCTCCACACTTCTCCCCTCATCATGCCAAGACAACAATGCTTATTTTTGTCCACCCAGAAGTGAGTCCAGAGAAAGTCTTGGTGATCTTCCTCTGAAAAATCAGCCACTAAAATCCCTGTGGGGCACTGTTCTACTCTGACACATTTGGGGGCACCATGAGAAGAATCTCTAAATCATCCATTGAAATCCCTGTGAAGCACAGTTCTACGAGGACACACATGAGGGTGCCACGAGTGGAATCTATTTATGAAATATCAGCCACTGAAAACCCTGCAGAGCACAGTCCTACTGGGACACCCATGAGGTTTCCATGAGTTGGAATCAACTCAGCGAGAACTGGTATCTTAGCTCCTTATGAAAATCATGTCGAACATCCCTGCCCCAAAACTACAGCAGAGTGTTTAGAAGTTCTCAGCTTACCAAAGCAAATTCTGTTTATCAGGGAACTTGAAAGAAGGACTTAAATGCAGATAGTTGATTTGGTAGCTGAGCCCAGGAAACACTAATAGGGAAGTTGTTATTGTTGTTAAGTACTGTGGAGTCGGTTCCGACCCATAGTGACCCTACACAGGGTTTCCGAGGCTATAAATCTTTACAGGAGCAGAAAGCCTCATCTTTCTCCCACGGAACGGCTGGGAGTTTCAAACTGCCAATCTTGAGGTTAACATCTAGACTCATAAGAGGAGAAGTCAATTTGCTCGCCATCAGAAGATGGTGCAGCACGGCTCTGGGATTCCAGAAGACTGAACAGAATCACCAACAGGTAAGGTTAACACTCTCATTTCTAGGCTTTCTGCTTCTCTGCCTAGAGAAGGTGACATATGAAAACAAGGAGACAAAAGTTTTCAGTCCTTAACTGTGATTCTGTTAGCAAACCAGGCTTCTGTAAGTTTTACCAATGAATACATTTCAGTAATTCAGTGCCTGTCATCCCCCTATGAGGATGCCAAACCCACCTCTGTCTCCCTACAGCCTATACTAGGGCCTGGCTTATGGTGGTCATTGATTGATGTACAGAAAAACTCTGTCTACAGTCTGGAACCTTTCTATACAAGCTGCCAATCTAAAGGGAGGCAGAACTCAGACATAGAAATGAAAGCATCCTCAGGTATGTTATCAAGCCATGTTCAGTCAAGAAGACATAGTAGCAGTTTAAATGGCAGGGGACAGAAGGCAGGGCCTAGGACAGGCATTAGGGAAACCAGAGCCTGGTCCACTACCACTGGCATCCTTGGAACCGAACAGCTCATAAGACTGAAGAGAAGGGCCCAAGGTCGAATGATGATGTCCTCTCAAGATCTCCCTAGGCTCCTCCCTGCACCCTGACTGGACTCTTATTCATGGAGGCTCAGAAGAAGAGCCATTAGCTTATAAAGTGATCAGTGTCTTTAACAGCTATAAATACAATGTGCATTCCTTGTATAAAATTAAGAAAACAGAGCAAAGAACAATTCCCAAGGAACCTCCACCCAAAGGTAACTACTGTTTGCATACTAAACTTTCTTCCTATATTTTTTGTTTATGATGGCAAAATGGAGGTGTGTATGGGTGTGTGTGTGTGTGTGTGTGCACTTGTGCGTGAGTGTGCTTATGCATTGCATATGCAATGTGTGTTTGTGTCATGTGATGTCTGGTATGTGTTGTGTGTTGCAGCTGTTACACAGTTACTTGTGTTGTGTGTGCAGTGGTGTTAAATGTGTGGATGGTGTATGAGTATACTGTGTGTGATATGCGTGAGTGTTTGTGGTGTGCGTGCTATGTGTCATGTGCTATGTGCTATGTGTTGCAAGAGTTATGTGGTTGAATGTGTGTGGGGTGGGAGTATGAATTGCTGTGGGTTATATGTGTGACTGCGTTGCTGACATGTGTGGCATGTAGTAAAACACATGATGTGTGTATCGTGTGTTTGCACCATGGGTATATGTGTCATCTGCGTTGTGTACTGTTTGTGTTGTGTGTGTTATATGCATCATGTGTGAGTGTTGCTATGTTAGTTTGTCTTCAGTGTGTACATTTGTATGTGTGAATGCGTGCGGCCAGAGTCTTTGTGGTGGCGTTTAAGAATAAGTGAATAAATAAGGTAGAATTGGGGGTTCTGAGAAACTGAGCATTTTCTGCCCACTGGATGGCCCACTCATCTCAGGCCAGGTGGCACATCAGAGGCAAGGGTGGCATTGTGGCACAATGTGAGCACTCTCACACCCTGGTGGAACTCTTGCTAAATGGCTTCTCCTGACAGAGCATTGGTTCTGGATCAAAGGTCATGAACCCAAGGTCTTGGTTTCTCCACCTTTGTATGCAAAATGAACATGCAGATGGACCACTGGCATTGGAAACACCTCCACCCCCCAGTAATTTGAAATGCCTCTGGTGTCTAGGCTGATCGATGGCACCCAACGGCCACACCCTCGGGACCCTCCTCAAACTTCATGACTCATCCTCCAAACCCCACAGCAAACATTTCACATTGTGTCTTGCAGATTACGCCCTACTTTTAGTCTCATTTGTACAATATTTTGCACAAATACTGCACACATTGTAACATTTTTTGTAAACTGATCAACCCCTCACACTTTAGTTTCCAATGCATGTTATGTGTGTTATACAAATGTGTGCATTGTTTATGTGGACATGTCATGGAGGAAATAGAGCCACTACCCTGAACAAATGTGTACAGGAGATAGTGTCGTGTTCCCAAATCAGGAAAAACGTGTATGTTTGGACATATCTCAGGCGATCTAAGGTGGTAGGTTAGTGCCCGGTGGACTTTGGGTATTTGGGGAGTTGAGGTCACCTTGGAGTCTCTAGTGCTTAAAGTCACCAGTTAATCACAGGACTACTAGGGGGCTGAGTTGGCAATTCATCCAACTCATGCTCTGATTCCCAAACTCCTATACCTTCTGCTGTGTCAAGACTGCCCAGAGTGACTGTTGCCCCAGGTCACAAACACCCCTCCACTGTCCCCGTTACCACCAACTCAACATCAGATGTTGATGTCTCTTCGGCCAGCGCCCCGATGCTCCATGGAATCATGTTCTCCCCAATTCTCCCTCTGCAGTGCTTCTGCTGGTATTACCGGTCCAGGCACTGGGCAATTTCTCTCTGAGACAGGCAGGGAACATAATGAATGAACAAGACCTTAAGGAAAAAAGAGAGCAAACCATATATTTCTTTCTTCTGAAATAAAAATAATATGCCTGTATGTCAGAGTCTCTTGTGACAGAGTTAATGTCCAGAAGCAAAATGAGAAGAAAGCAGCCCCCCCACCCCACCCCACCTGGCTAATGTGAACATAGCAACCAGTCCCTCTGACAAGCACAGAGCCACAAAACACCCTCTCCAGCGGAGGTTGGAGACAATACCTGAGAGAGTTCTTCGGGAAATTCATTCTTTTGCTTCATTTTATCCCCATTCATTAAGTACAGCCGGAAAATATCTGTAAAAATTAACCTAAAGCTTAATGGCTTATATAAGAATACCTTAATAAAAAATATGTTGGCAAGGTTATTGAACTGTACAATTAAACCCCTCCCACTCAATGCTTTTCAGTCTAATTTCTGTCTAAAGCTTATTCAGCAAACCAAAATGCCAGTACTCTCCTTCAATTTCCACTTCTTTGAACCTGCTAATTTACGAATAAGAAAGGATTTATTTGTGTTATTAGCTACATATAACCTCTTGTTGAGAAAGTAGCATTAAACCCTGAAATCCGGAGATACCTCAAGATCCACTAAATATCTGAGGGATGACTTTGATTTTTTTTTTTTTTCTGCAAGCTGTGTTTGATTTACATCAATTAGGTCCTCCACATAAGGTATCATATAACAGGAAGGCTAATAACCCAGAAATAACCTCATTAAAAGAGACAGCATATCGGTCTAAACAGAATGAACTCTAAGCAGAAAAATTAGTGACCTGGAAAGTCACAGGAAGAGGTAATGGCAGTACCAAGAAAAAAAATACATTCCTGTTAGCAAGTCAGAGGAGAAATCACCAATAATAACAGTAAAAATACAATAGAAACAGAAGCAGAATGCTTGGGGGGTTTTTCCCAAACATTTTTTATCTGTTCAAATCCTGTAACACACAATTTATTCTCCCACAGTCCAATGTAGTCTCTAAGAGTGTGTATACCTTTTATTGCTGATCTGCGGCCTGAACAGGGCAAGAGACTTCAGAAAGCAAGCTGTTCAAATGGCAGGTCATCTGGGGCTCTGAACTGACTTGCCTTCATGAGTAGTTTCCAAGCTAGGAGAGTCCCTCGTTGAGTCCCCACCACCCCAGGTCATGCAACACCTTTTCATACATGGCTCTGTGTGGTAAGTGCTGGACTGCTACCTGAAAGGTCAGTGGTTGGAACCCAACAGCCACTCTGTGGGAGAAAGATGAGGCCATCTGCTTCTGACAAGATTTACAGCCTCAGAAACCCAATGGAGCTGTTTCACTCTGTCTACAGGGACAGTGCGTCAGAACACATGTGGTATGCGGGTACACCATGGCAGTGTGTCTGTTTTGGGGGAAATAGCAAATATGATCATGGAAAAAGTCACTGAGTGTCTTCCCCTCAAGTCTCACATTGTGAGCATTTTGTAAATATAAGGTTTGCTGAGAAAAATGGCTGTTTCCGTGAAGTCTCATGCATGAAGTTTTGGGTTTAAAAAAAAAAAAAAAAGCAGAAAGTAGCTGTATTGAAGTAGGCCATTTCTACAGTAAGAAGTTCAAGGAGGAAATATATGGGTTGCCCTCTAACTCTTGAGACCTGGAGAATTCCAGCTCATCAAGGGAGAACCCACAGGGCTACATCAAATGACGACGCCCAGTTCCTGAGCCAGTGGAGGGAGTGATATTTAAATGAGAAAACATGACAAAGCTTTAAACGTATGCAAATGTTTTTAAAATTGCACATTAAGACTGAGACTGTAATTGAAGCAGTGAGAAACCCCTAATTAGCTCTTAAATTTTCCACTGGCCATTCCTGGGCAGGTAAAGACACCAGACAGAAATCTCTTCATCAGTGACCCTTTGCTTTTGAGCAGTCCTCTAGCAGCAGGAGACACAAGTGCCGAAGTCCTTTCTCAACCCAAGAACAGAATCAACAGAGTAGAAATAAGAGAGCTGTGGACTTAGCCCACAGTCGTCCACACTGGCCTAGGCCTACCCTGGTTCTTCAGTTTGGTTCATTCTTCTCCTGCCCAATCTCTGCTCTAGCACAGGGCTTATCAGACAAGATCGGAGGACAAACTCACAGTTAGAAGAGCTGACATTGGGTTGAGGAGTTAATGGGAGACAGGGAGAGGATAAGAGCAGATGACTCTGTAGAAGTAACATGGAAATCTGATACTCCTGCCCTTCTCTATGCACATGCAAATGAGCATGCCACTGGGGAACACATGTAGCTTGGACCACTGGGTCAGTATACCATACCTACTGCCTTTCCTTTTCTAATGAAGCCTTTTGTCCAGGTCTCTTCTTGTCTCTCCAGGCAAGCCAGGCTCATCTCTCATCATACCTTGGTCTTCCAGGCCTTTCCTAACCCATAACCTCTCCTTCCCCAGAATCCATTCCTTCTACTCTCCCATTCAGCCAGTGCTACTCACTTCCCCTCCCCCAGGAAACCTTTCCTGAATGCCTAAAGCTGTAGCATGCTCTTACTTCCCTTAGCAACATCTCCCCTCCTCTGGCAAAGATGCCTCCTCTTAGTGTGTTTAGTTTTGTTCTTTAATTATTCTGAAATGATGACTTAATCAAAAATTGGTTCTGTAGTACAGAGGCCACAAAATTGGTTCTTGTATGGGCCAGGCAGGAGTTTAGTGGACAGGAATGGGTGGCGATACTGATAAAGTATCTAAATGAGACAGTTGCTGTCATGTTCCGTCAATAAAAGGCCAGAAATTTGGATTTCTGTGTGAAATTTTCTGAGGTTGACAACTACTTCAACAATACTTTTCAGCATGAGTTAACTAGTTGGTCAGCTGGAAAGTCTCTTGGGAACAGAAGGCTGTGTATTCCCTCTGAGGTGATACAGAGTAGGTCTCTAAGGACAGGCCAGTTTCCATCTCTCCGATAGCCCACATCACTGCAGCCCAGGGTGGAGTGATATTAGCTATTGAAGAAAAGTTTGGAGGCCATTTCTCTTGATCTCCAAGGAAACAAGTCTTCCTTGGTCTCCCACCTTCTGCAGGTGGCACCATCTTGGCTTTTCTCACAGCATCATTAAAGCAAAGGAAACAACCATAAAATGTTTCATTCTACTCTGTGAGGGTTGCCAGAAGAGCTAAGAGCATCTTAAGCAAATTCCTTCCAAGCCATTTGGGCCCCTTCTATAAATAAAGCTTTAGACAACTTCTGAAAAGCACATTTATTTACCTGATAGATCATAACAGCTCCTTCGGTGCCTTTAGCTCCGTTGTGTAATCTGCGAGCACTTAGCTCCCTTTCAACTAGTTAGACTTCTTTCTGGGAGGCAAAAATGAAGTTTAACTCTTTGGATGAGAAGGTAGCCTGTACTGCTCATGATAGCCTCACTCTGATTCAGAGCCATTAGCTCAGAGGCAGTAGCAGATGCCAGAGGGAAATTATTAATAAGCAGTAGCTAGATGACTATAAGCCAGCAAAAACATTTCTAAAGTGGCTGGAGGCCCTGGCAAAGGGATAGGAGGGAGAGAGGGAGGGAGGGAGGTGGAAACCTCTGGGTTTTTCTCAAAAGAGTAGGGGGGAAAAGGAAGAAAGGGAAAACAATATTGATTTCAGAGGGACAAATTCTTTCCCTTCTCGAAGTTTCATCTGTCTTGATTTGGGGCCATTGCTTTTCTTGATTCAGATCGTCTGCAGGAAGGGGTTTGTCCAGGGTCTCTCAGCCTCAGCAATGTTGGCGTTTCAGACCAGAAGCTCTTTGTTATGGGCACTGCTGGTATATTGTGGCAGCCTGGCTGCTTTCCACTAGATGCCAGTAGCAGCCACCCTCCTCCTGCTGTAAGTACGAAAAATGTCACCAGACATTGCCAATAGCCCCTTGACAGCAAAATCACCTTCAGGTGGGAGCCACTGAGTTACACATAGAAACAAACTTGAGAAGCAATGCAGAAAACTAGTGAAGGTCAAGGGCCATGGGTTCAGGTTCCAACTTCACCACCTCCAAGATGTCCTCGGACAAGCTGCTTTGCTTCTGGGTCTCAATTTTCTCATCTCTAAAACAGGATGATCTATAATAAGCTATCTACAAAAGGTTTTGTTGTTGATGTTGCTAAATGCTGGTGAGTTGGTTTCGGCCCATAGTGACCTTGTGTAGGGTTTCTGAGGAGTAGCTGGTAAGCTTGAACCTTGCGGTTCAAAGAGGTTTTGCAGTCCAGCGCATTGACCCACACTCCAAAGGTTTTAGTGAGGGTTGAAAATACTCTACATGTAAAGTCCTAAACAGGATCTTGCCACATAATAAAGCCAAATGCAACCTATCGTGGCACTGTGGGTTAATGCACTGGACTGCAAAGTTGGTTTGAACTTCAAGGTCGGTGGTTCAAGCTCACCAGCACTCCTCAGAAGTACTGTAAGCGTCACTATGAGTCAGAACTGACTCGACAGCACTTAACAACAACAATTATTACCAGCATCTACAAAGTTAACATAAAAGAAGGGTTCCATTTCCTTGATCTGAAGTCTTGGTGTGGCGCTGTAGGATGAGCATTGCACTGCTAACCACAAAGTTAACTTTTCAAACCCACCAGCTACTCCTTGGAAACCCTATACAGGGTCACTATGAGTTCAAAATGCTTTAACAGCAATAATGGGGTTACCCAACAAGAGGGCACTGGGGGCTGGGTGGGCAAAAGCAACCTCTGAATTGTACAATGCAGACATCTATGATTTGCTGCAAGAATTCCTCCATCACAATGAACCCCTTTTGTATGTATAGTGTGATTAGCAATAACAACACCCAAAGGAACTTAGATTCTTTGAAGACCTAATACAAACTCTTAAATTATTTGCATCAATGATAGTTGATTGTAAGTGATTGGAATCAATTTTTAAACTGAAAGAGAATGTCCCAGAGTGATGTGGAGCAGCGCCAGATTCCAGAATCAAAAAGGAAAAGAGTCAGGCTTTGCAAAGACAGAAGCAGGGGAATTCTGGGGTTCAGAAGCAGAGACTAGCCCATGTTGCTATCTGAGCATGGCTTCTGGAATCATTTCTTGCTAATAACTGGTTGATTTGTTTTGAATCAGCCCACTCAATATTCAATATTCTTGAACGGGAGAATGCTTATATGCTCAGGCCGGGCCTGGGTAGGGTAACAGGGCACTTTGATTGGCAATACTAATACACAATGGGAGATGGGAAAGAGTTCTTTCCTAAAAGGAAAATGGGGTTACCCAACAAGAGGGCACTGGGGGCTGGGTGGGCAAAAGCAACCTCTGAAGTGTCCAATGCAGACATCGATGATTTGCTGCAGTAGCTGTGTGTGTGACTTCAGCACAAATGACAAAAATACCACACTTAGAAATGATTCACTTTAAGCCCAATCACAAATCCCCAAGTAAGACACACACCCTTTAGACTGATCTGACATCCCAACAAAAGGAGAAGGCCATAGGTAATAAACAGTCTGGGAAAGAAAGCTTTTCTTTCCTTCTGGCTCAGGAAGGCTGGGAGGAGCCCTGGTGGTGCAGTGGTAAAGCACTAGTCTGCTAACAAAGTGGTCCTGACCTACCAGCTGCTCTGAGGGAGAAAGATGTGGCAACCTGCTTCTGTGAAGACTGACAGTCTTGTAAGGCCTAAGTTCTACTCTGTCCTATAGGGTAGTTACGAGTTGGAAACCAATCCACTTGACTCAAAGGCAATGGGTTTGGTTTTTATTTTAAGTAAGGAAGGCTAGAAGCCATACTCAAAATCGTTTCCTCCTCCATCCTCTGAAACATACGCCTTGGTACCACTTTTGTGGCCCCATTCTCCTCTTCGTGCTCTCCTATCTTGTTGCCATCAACCCAAAAGGGACAAAGCCTAGCCTCTCCACTCAGGCTTCCCCCACTCCCACCCCATTCCCACACTGATTCTTGCCTCCAACTATGAATATGAACTGCATAGAACCACATCTGGAAGGAAGTGCCCAGAGCTAATGAATCCAAAGCATCCCTAATGAAATGAAACCAGGAAAGGAACAAGGATGAGAGAAGTCTCCATGGGGCTGAAGTCTGGAGTTACTTATTTGTCAATATGTGAAGCACAACCTGGGAATCATCCTTTCTGCTGAGGTTACCATTTATCCCGGAAGATGCTCTTGGCACTAACACAAGGTATGAAAGCTTCCCTTAGATGGGAGGATAAGGGAGATGTTAGACACGCAGAGAGAGAGTAACTTGGCACCCGTGATTGATGAATATTTTAAATGTGAAAGACGTACTTTCCAGGACCTTACTCATGACCCGCTGAGGAGGAATCCAGGTAAACAAATGTACCACATTGTTAAAAAACAAAATTTCACCTTTGTATTTTGTTCCTTCATCAGATAACGAAGATGAACTAATTATTCAGGTAGAATAGTATCTTCCAGACAAAAGAGAAAAAGGCTTACCTATGTATCTGTGGTTCCCCTATCATAATATCCTTAGGGACAAAACTTAAATCATAATTGCATTAATGACATGCAGAGGATTGAATTAATTTTTCCAGGGACTCCGAGCTTGGCAATAGGAAGATCAGAATGAAAGTGAAAAGAAAGAAAGAAAAGTGAACTTGGAATACTATGTTCTCCACAGATTTTTTTTCTATGCAAATGATTTTGAAAGAGAAATAAAAATAAAATGAGAGAAAAAGCACAGGTCATTCTACAGGCAGATTCCAGTACTGTATTTACTTGAAGAACATATGCCCTTTTGCCGAGATGGCTGGTCTCATTGTATTGGCTGTGTCAGCCAATTCTGGTGACAAAAAAAAAAAAAAAAAAGAAGTCATTATTGGCTGTGGCTTCAAGCCTTGCAAGCTTTTTTTTTTTTTTCAGTCTTAAGACGAGCACTGAAGAAATCAGCCATGATAACAAAAGGAGAAAAATCCATCAAAACTTCAATAATTTTGGCCAAAGGAGTGAAAATTCCAGCAGAAAAATCAGTCCATTTCGGAATCAATTTGCTTTGCCTTGCTTTTTAACTGAAGTTTGTATTGTTGTTAAGTATCATCGAGTCGGTTCCGGCTCATAGCAATCCTGTATAGGGTTTCCGAGGAACAACTGGTGAGCTTAAATGGCTGACCATGTCGTTCCAACTGACCTTGCGGGCCAGTACATATCTTACAACAACAGAATGGTTTATGATTCATGCGAACCTTTAAAGACAATCTATTGCCAGATTGCCAGCTAAAAAGAGGAGCCTTGTTAAGATAGCATATGAAAGACAGAGTTTAACATTGTCATTCATGATCCCATGTTGCATTTAACACACACATCCTAGGTCTATCATTTCTTCTGGAAATGAGCCTGCAGGTATGTCTTGTCCCCCAGGTGCACTCTCTGATTATGCTTCTACCAATGGAAAGACCAATTCATAATCTTCTGTGAAGACCTCCCAATCACCTTCTGCCCCTACTTCTCCCTCTCCCTTCTAATGATGAACTTGCTTCTGCTGTTTCCCCCAGCACTTTCAACAGGCATCTACGATTGTTGTCTTCTCAGGAGAAGTCCACTCCCCACACTGGGCTGTGAGCCCTTATGCACAGAGCTAAGGCCCCACATCTTCAGCATATGTCGCGAGGTTAGCTGGATTCAAGAAATGTGGTTAGGTGGGTGGATTAAGCTGCCATGTGGTGTCAGCCCACAGAGGCGGACAGAGTCCAAGTATGATCACAGATGGAGTAGACATGGTGGGGCTATATGAGAAGTCCAAAAGTCCCGTCTGGGCAGCTAGGAAGAACTCTCCACAGACAGCTCTGAACTATCTTGTGGGATCTTGTGGTGGGCTTTGCCTTAGATTCAGGTTTAATCATGAGGCCTGATTCTCTCAGACTGTTTCTTAACATCCAAGCTGAATATCCTTCCTTGTCTCAGCAAGCAACATGGCGGATTATGTTGAGCATGTCTCCCACTAGCTCAGACACTACCATTCCTCAATGTCTTCTTCCTAAGGAACTTGGGTGTGCAAAGGAGAGAGAAATTAGTTCTAACTGGGAAAGTGTCATGGAAGAGGGGCAAAGCTTGTCTCCCCTTCCTTTCCACGGCATGTGGTGCGCAACTCCACAGAACATTGCATACCCCGTGAACATCTACCTCCCCAGCACAAATGCACCTCCTTTGTCTCCTGAGGCTGACACTTAGCAGGTGCTCCACAAACATATGGTGGGAGTGGCAAACAGCAGCTTGAAAACCAACTAGCTTGATTTTGCATTCTCTCTCATGAGCCAAGATGTTAGAAATCAAATTTGATGCCGTTAGCTGAGGCAGCCGCTGTTCTCCAGGGTCCTTGCCACTCCCTCCAGTCTTACTGCTGGCTGGCTCGCTTCATTCATTCATACAATACCTGAATAGCCCTGGGGGCATTTGCACTTGCAATAAGTGAATGAAAACCCAGATAGGGTCCCAAAGGGAAGAAATGAATGTAGAGGCAGTACAGATGGCAGGAAAGGAGGAATGAAAGGATCCGGGTGGGGATGTGCATTGGTGTGTTTGGGAATGGTAAGCAGTCTGCTCTGACTGCTGTAAGAGAAAGAATGCGCACAAGAGGGCCACAAGAGTCTGACTATAAATAGGGGCCAGGACACTGGGAATCTGGCCTTGACCTAACGTTTCTCAAAACTCTATTCTCTTTCCATCTTGGCAACTTTCGCTGTATCTGTATACCATCTGTTCTCAAAATTTTTTTTTTTTTTTAATTTCCAAACTTAAAAAAAAATTAATTAATCCTCATCCTAAGCAACAATATCCATCAAATTCATGGATAATGGAATAAGTAAAACGTTAAAATACTACAAAATACAATTAAATGTTTTATAATTTAGATATTAAATAAAATTTTAAATTTATACATACACAAACATCTGTTTCTTACCACTTGAAATTCTTTATCTTACTGATCCAGCAGCCTCAGTACTGCACTGAGAAACACTCCTTAGTCTTCTTTTGTCAAAGAGTAAGTCTAGACAAAGCTTTTCACTTGAATGAAGCCAGCTGTTTGGCAAACACATTGGCACTGACAAATTATGGTGTCTTCTCTCAGTTCTTCATGTTTGGGACCTAGGATCCCATTTGACTTTCATCTCTCAATTCCAGTGAGTTGCAAATTATATTCTAATCCATTCTCCCATCTTACCACCATCCATTCTTCCAAATTCTCTCTAGTGGCCAGGATTCCCTGATGGCCGATAGGTCCTGACGCTCAATCTATTGATAACTGAGCTCATTCTAAGAGTGGACTCTAAAGCCAGACTGCAGGGTTAAGAAGCCATCTATATGGTCGCAAGTAAGTTGCTTAGCTTCTCTGTGCCCAGTTTCCCTATCTGTAAAATAAGGATAATGTATACTACCCACTTGACAGTGTGAGTGGTTCAATGTATGTAAAGACTTAGGATAATTCCTAGATATCAAAATACTCAGTATGCTTGAACTGTAATTATAATTGTTATTTACCATTATTTATTCCAGTTGTTAGATGTGGACTCATGGTTGGCTCTGATTCATGATGACCCTATGTGTAACAGACAGAAACATTGCCCAGTCATGTGCCGTCTTCACTGTTGTTGGGATGTGTGAGTTAGTCCAGCCATATTCTGTTGTGATCCATAAGACTCCATTGGCTAACTCCCAGAAGTAATAATCACATTTTTCTTCTTAATCTGTTTTAGTCTCGATGTTTCACTGAAACCTGTCCCCTTGGGTCATCCTGATAGTATTTGAAATACCGATGGCATAGCTTCCAGAATTGTGGGGGGAAAAAAACAAATCATGCAAGGCACCACAGTACAACAAACAGACAAGCAGTGGTGAGTTCATGATTGTTGTTGTTATGTGCCATGGAGTCGGTTCCGACTCATAGCGACCATGTACAGGGTTTCCGAGGCTGTAAATCTTTATGGGAGCAGAAAGCCTCATCTTTCTCCCATGGAACAGCTGGTAGTTTCGAACTGCTGACCTTGAGGTTCGCAGCCCAATTCATAACCACTACGCTACCAGAGCTCCTTGAATTCATGATTGTCGTTGTTATGTGCCGTGGAGTCAGTTCCAACTCATAGTGACCCTATACAGGATTTCCGAGGCTGTAAATCTTTATGGAAGCAGAAAGCCTCATCTTTCTCCCGCAGAACTGCTGGTAGTTTTGAACTTCTGACCTTGTGGCTCGCAGCCCGATTCGTAACCACTACGCTACCAGAGCTCCTTAAATTCATGATTATATCCTACTAAATCCCTTTTACAAACACACTGTTCTTCAAAGGTCTCCAGTTCAATAGTCCATCTTCTTTTTCTGTCACCAGGTTTTGTTTTCCCTTCCTAGGACAAGGCCATGAAAGCTCCCTTTCTTTTCTACGCTGACTGCCATGCCGGGCTCCAGCTCATAACATCAGCAACTCTTAGTTCTCATAGTCATCAATTAGCCTGGCCTAGCTCACTTTTCTGATCATCTGTTCTGGAATAACCAGTGGTTCCCTATTTCTTAGCCACTCAGGATCAAGCTCTGTGACAGGCTTCCAAGCTCTGTCATATCTGGCCTCACATAATCCTGTCACTTTTACTGCCCCTGCCTAATATTCCCATATATATACTGTGTCCACCTGAGTAAGCTCTTTCTACTGCTCTCTAACTGGGTCCCACCTCCTTACTTCTGCCTATACTTTCCTCATCCCTGTCTGCTCATGCTTCACAACCTGTCTCATCAGACAATGTTCTGTTGTTTTCCTAAAGTTTTCATTGGCTAATTTTTGGAAGTGGAGGATCAATAGGCAGTTTTTCCTTGTCTGTTTTAGTTCTGTGGAACAGAACAAGGGAGACTGCGTGGTTAAAAATCAGAAAAGGTGTGCCTCAGTGTATCCTTTCACCTTACGTATTCAGTCTGTATCCTGATAAAATAATCAGGAAAGCAGGACTCTCTGAAGAAGAATGTGGCTTCAGGATTGCAGGATGACTCCTCATTAACAACCTACAATTAATTACACTATGAAAAAGAGACAATCTTACTTGCCAAAAATGATAAGGACAGAAAGCATTTACTGATGAAGGTAAGCAATTACATCGTGGATTACACTTGAATAAGAAGAAAATAAAAACAGTCACAACTGGGCCCATAAATAACAGTATGATAAATGATGCAGAAGTAAAGTTAGCAAAGATTTTATTATATTTGGATCAACTACCAATACCCATGGAAGCAGAAGTCATGAAATCCAAAAATGTACTGCAATGGCAAATTTGTGGCAAAAGACTTCTTTAAACTCATTCAAAGCATAAGTGTCATTTTGTTGACTAAGATGTGCCTAACCAAGCCATCATAATATTTTCAATACCTCATATGCATGGACAATGACAATGGAAGATAATAAAAGAACTGATGTGTTTGAGTGGTGGTGTTGGTGGAGAATTTTCAATATACCATGGACTGCAAGAGAAATGAACAAATCAGTCTTGGAGGAAATGCAGCCAGGATGCTCCTTAAAAGGGAGGATAGTGAGACTTTTCCTCACTTATTTTGACTAGATTATCAGTAAGAACCATTGAAGTACATCATGTTTAGTAAAAATAGTTGGTCATTGAAAAAGAAGGAGACTTTTAATCAGATGGATTGAAACAATGGTTCAAACAATGGACTCAAACAGAGCAAGCACTGTGGAAGTGGCTCAGGATCTGGCCACACTTCGTTCTGTTATCCACAGGCGACTATGAGTTGTAGCAACTCAGCAGCATGCTACAACAGCCACCTGAACTAAATCTCTGATCGCCCTCTTCAAGTCTCAAGTTCCCTTCCTCAAGGAGCAAATTGCACACCTATTGCTGCCATGATGTCTCAGGAAGCGGTTTTAAGACCCAATCTGGTTTGAAGTGACCTCAATGAATCAATCTGAGTCATTGTAGAGACAACAGTGATTATTAGTTCAAGCGAACCCACTGAGCCAATCACAGTGTCTCTAATGACACAACTGATCCTGAATCCTTGCGCGTGAACTTGTGTGGGAAGTTTCTTTCTTCTGGTTAATTACGCAAACTCAGAACCCTGAGACAGAGATTTTAGCTTTGTAAGCACAGAGGACTTGAAGGAAGGAGACTGACCAGCAAGGAAGCAAGTCAGAGAAGTAAAGACGGAAAGTCCTGAAAGTGTTCAACCTTTGGTTCTAGATGTTCCTGTCCTGGTTCTGGTTTAACACAGGAACAATGCCAGGACCTTGCCTTTTATTAATTTATTTTTAAAACTATCCAGAGTTGGTTTACATTTTAGGAATACAAAGAAACTGAATAGTCTGTGCCCCATAATCCTGCCTTGATGAAGTGTATATGTTTTTTGCTTTTTATTTTTTAACATACATGAGTCATCTCTCCATAGAGAGTAGGGGCATAGTTCAGGCTCTCCTCACTTCTCCCTTAGCACTTAAAATGATCTTGGGTACAAAAGAGATGCTCACTAGATACAGGGACCTACAGAAATTGCAAACAGGAAAATTAAAGACGGCATTGTTGCTGCTGTTTGGTGCCATTGAGTTGGTTCCAACTCATAACAACCCTATACGACAGACTGAAATACTGCCCAGTCCTGTACCATCTGCCTCACAATTGCCAAGTTGGAACCCATTGTTGCAGCCACTGTGTCAATTTGTCTCCTTGTGACTCTTCCTCTTTCATGCTGACCCTCTATTTTACCAAGCATGGTGTCCTTTTCCCGGGCCTGGGCCTTCCTGATAATATGTCAAAAATACACGAGGCAAAATCTTGCCATCCTCACTTCCAAGGGACATTTTGGAACCAGCCTATAAGAGCACCAATCACAAATGAGCAAAAATTGAGCCACAGAAATTATGGTTTTCCCAGTAAAGGTTGCTTAAAACAAAAGCCCATTTATCTGCCTGCAGAAGACATTTAATCAATTTACATGAGGGATTTCAAAATTAGTCAGACTGTAATGAACTATGAAATACTGATTAATGCATTTTTGCAATGTTTGATTAGAAACTTAACATGTATACTAGCACATTTGTACCATTACAGCATTTATATGTTAATATTTTGTTTCCTGCAATTGTCAGAATAGGTTCTCTGAATTACAGAACAAAAGGGTATTTGTGCTAAACAATACATAAACAATCCTTATACTGGGAAGTGTTTCTTGATGCTAAAGAATGATTTAACTTTTAGGTAAAAGCCTATGGGGTATCTGCAGTATGGATCCAGCTGAGTATTAGCTGCTACAGTATTGGGAATTTTTCCTAAAACCACCAAGAAAAGGAGCAAATTATCAGTCCCACTCTGGTCTCTCCAACAACCAGGAATCAATCCTCTGAAAGGGAAATAACCCCTAGATTTTAATACAGCCAAAGGTAATAAATAATAATCAAACAATCAAAGATACTAATAATAATCAGAGAAGCTGGATTATATGAACAAAATCATGGCATCAGGATTGGAGGAAGGCTTATTCACAACCTGCAATATGCAGATGATACAACCTTGTTTGCAGAAAACCAAAAGGACTTAAAATACTATGGATGAAGATCAAAGATCACACCCTTTAGTATGGGTTGCACCTCAATGTAAAAAAACAAAAATCCTTACCACTGGTAAGGTAACATCCATATAAATGGAGAAAAGATTGAAGTTGTCAACGACTTCATTTTGCTTGGATCAACTATCAATACTCATGGAAGCAGCAGTCAAGAAATCAAACAATGTATTGCATTAGGCAAATCTGCTGCACAAGACCTCTTTAAAGTGTTGAAGAGCAAAGATGACAGTTTGAGGACTAGGGTGTGCCTGACCCAAGCCATGGTATTTTCAATAACCTCATATGCATGCGAAAGTTGGACAGTGAATAAGGAAGACTGTAGAAAAATTGATGTATTTGAGTTATGGTGTTGGAGGAAAATATTGAAGGTATCATAGACTACCAAAAGAACCAACAGATCTGTGTTGAAAGAAATACAACAAGAAATATAGCCAGAGAGCTCTTTGGAAGCCAGAATTGCCAGACTTCGTCTTTCATACTTTGGACATATTGTCAGGAGGGATCAGTCCTTGGAGAAGGATATCATGCTTGGTTAGATGAAGGGTCAAAGAAAAAGAGAAGACCCCAAAGAGATAGATTGGCACAGTGACAACATTAATGGGCTAAAATGTAGTAACGTTTATTAGGTTGGCCCAGTATCTGGTAGTGTTTCATTCTGTTTTGCATAGCGTTGCTGAATTGATACTGACTTGATGGCACTTAACAACAACAAAAAAGAAGCTGAAATCTTTTGGCTGAAATTTGACTTTGGTTAAAGTCCTGGTGTGATTCTGTAAGATAAGCACTGAACTGCTTACCACAAGGTTTGCTGTTCAAACCCACCAGCCATTCCTCAGAAACCCTATTCAGTTGTTGTTAAATGCCATCGAGTCAGTTCCCACTCATTAGTGACCTAGTACAGGGTTTCTGAGGAGTGGCTGGTGAACTTGAACTACCAACCTGGTGATTCAAATCACTGAATCAGAACCTTAATAACAACAACTCAGACCAAACTGCCAAGGAATGTAGCTAGTAATCTGAAAATGTTCAAAAGCCCCAATGTTTATGTTTGAGGCTCCACCACAGATTTCCTGTGCCCTGCAATTTCATATAGAAGGCAAGTGTGTCTCTTTTGCATAGGGTAATTAATGTTTTTCTCCTTTCTAGATCAATTAACCCTAAATATCAGATACCACAGTCATGAAAAAGAAAACAAGTAGAATTTTAAAAATCCAATCCATTAGAAATATGATCTTCTTAGTTAAAACTACTTAAAACTAATCCCATTTGTACACAGACAGAATTTATTTGAAGAGCTAGGTTGATTGAAAAAAAAAAAAAAGTTTTAAATATCAATCAGATACCCTAGGACCTTCAAGGGAGAAGAGCATGAGTGGAATGTGGGACCTTATCCAGAGAAACGGTGACACCAGAGATGGAGACAGAAATGAAGGCCTGGAGAAATAGAGCAGCTGAGGACTCTAGACTCATGGAAAGAGAAAGGCTGTGTGCTGGCGGCCAGGTGCTGGTGGCCAGGAGGTAGGCTCACAGATGTGCCCTTTGGTTATTTCAATTATTATATATTCCTGAGTGTTTTGGTGTACATTCCACCCCCTCAAAAACATATATAAATAAATAGAGGGAATAGAAGCAAATACTGTTGAATGATGATGTATGAAGGAGATAGTAATCATTGCAATGAAAGGATGAATGTAACACTGATGTTCCCCCATGGAAACTATCATTCAATTCACAAAACTTTAGAAAAATAAAATAAATAAATCAGATAGAGAATTTGAAAGTGAGTCCCAGCAATAGATTTCTAAAAGCGCATATATGTCAAACACAGCTTAAGCCATGAGATTCTCTGACAAATGCTGGTTTTGAAAGGCACACTAGTGGAGTCCTGGTGTGGCGCTGTGGGTTAATGCACTAGATTGCAAGGTTGGTTTGAACTGCAAGGTTGACTGTTCAAGCTCACCAGCTGCTCCTTGGAAACTCTATACAGGGTCGCTATGAGTCGGAACTCACTCGACGGCACTTAACAACAACAGCAACAACTCGTACAAGTACCCTCACTGCAGAGCATGCTGACTCCAAAACAGAAATACATACACATATCGACAGAAAGATGAGAAAGAAGAAACATGTGCGCGCATGCATGTGAACGCCTGTAGTAAAAGAAACACACTTCATTATTATCACAAGTGCAAGCAATTATCTCTCATTTAGGTTTTAAGTCTCCCTTAGAATTAAAGAAAAAAATATTTTGCAGGATTGCCATAATTCTGATTCATTAGCAAAGCATACTTATTAGGATCTTAAAATAACCAGGATGCTGGACATGTAAAAACATGTTTCCTGCTGTCATGACAACTACATAACAACAATAATGTTCACATTCAAATGACTACAAGGAACAAAGTTATTGCAGCTGAATATAGATAAGTTAATTATGGAATCGTCAAATGAACAACAGCTCTGTCAATGCGAAGATGATTCCAAAATATTCCATAATGGCAATCCTGTTTGGTAATTTGGCTATTTGTTTCCAATTTGGGAATCTACCTTTGGTCCACATGGAAATGAAGCCGCCTTGTCAGCCCATAGGGGGAAAAAACGAGAAAATCTTTCAGTTTAGGGTTGGTGGTTGTCAGTAGCAACAAATAATGGAAAATTGCCATCTGGCTTCTTTATTTTTTTAAATGAGATTTGAATAATCAATTTAATAATGGATAGAGCACTTGCTTACAGAAATAATCCATTGTCATCACTAGGAGGAAAAAAACAACAAAAAAAACTTCGGCACAGAAGACAAAGCTCTTCAGTCTGACTGTCAGGTAATGCAAATAAACATCTACGAACATGCACAATTTTTATTTCCACAGAGGATAACTCTTCTTTCTACATGCTTAGCTATTCACATTCCATGTTCCATAATCAAGATGAAATCTACAGAGCAGTCGGGTTCTTACAAGCACTCCACTCTACTGATGGTTAGTAGGGAAGGGGGCACACACAAATGGTAGATTTGGTTTTTAATACATTTTCCCCACCATCACGTGACATGCAGGGGAAGAGGCCTGATTCCAGAAGCAGAGAGGAAATCCAAATGCATTCGACTTTGCTGTGTGTGTACCCCTGTCCTCTACACAACTGCGCCAGAGAAAAAGATTGCTTAGAAAAGGAGAAAACAGTGACACAGAGGTCCGGGGGAATTCATTCATGTACATGATGATAAAAAAAGAAAGAAAATAGAGACGCTTTCTTACCCAATATAAAAGCAAGAGTGCGGATACCAGAATATGTGACTGGCATCATGTTGTGATTTGTTTCTTTAATTCAAGAAATATGCCTGTATTGTATTTCAAGGGCCTCAAAAGATCCTTGAGTCTTTTGCTGAAAAGTCCCATCACATGATTTGAAGGAGAAATAAAGGATACATTCCAGGACCTGGCACTTCCGCGAAAGAGGCATTCAGGCTTCAAACAAGAGCATCTGAGGTCCACTAGGCTTTCTGAGTGGGCGGTGGAAACTTCTCACAACCTCAGTTGCTCAAGAACGAGAGTAGAGTTGTTTTGATGAGTTCACTTAATGATCCACTGGGAGAAAATTCCCTTTCATCCTGCGCTGAGTTTTATCCTTGAACTTTGTCATTCTATAGTTACGCCTCTGATCTTTCAAATGTATTGTTTCTTCTCTGGCTACAGTTTCATTACTATTCATCTCTGCTCCTCCCTAGACAAATATTTCTTGTTCTCTTCCCTAGGGACTTCCAATGGATTGCAGTGTTCATTGACTGTCTTCATTCAGTAGGGAAGTTAGAGTCAATCTCTTCTCATCTCTATAGACTCCTTCTGGAACTCAACCTTGCCTAAGGTTTCCTACAACATTCTGGGTCCCAAGGTTGGATTGTTGTTGTTGTTGTTAAGTGCCGCTGAGTCAGCTCCAACCAATAGCCACCCTGTATAGGGTTTCTGAGGAGCAGCTGGTGAGCTTGAATCACCGATCTTGCAGTTCAAACTGATGTTGCAGTCCAGTGCGTTAACTCACAGTGCCACACCAGGGGCAGGTCCCATTTCTGCTTCAAGTTCTACCTAGGGTCACAGAGCATTCCTGAGTGTGTCATATCTGACCCATGTCTTCTATGGATCTATGTCATACAACTCCATATTGTTTGGTAGATACCCCAACCAGAGCCCCACAGAGACTATGGTGCATTCTTCCTGTGTTCCCAAGACCCCTGCTTCAATTCCTTTAAAGATCGAAGACTGCAGGCCATATGTCATTACACAATTTTATGAATAATCATCTGTTACCTTTCATTTGTTTCCCCCTAACCTAAAGAAAAAGGAGCTATGGTAGCGCGGTGATTACTAATCGGGCTGTGAACCGCAAGGTCAGCAGTTCGAAATTACCAGCTGTTCCACAGGAGATAGATGAGGCTTTCTGCTCCCGTAAAGATTTACAGCCTCAGAAACCCTGTACAGGGTCGCTATGAGTCAGAACTGGCTCCACAACACTTAACAACAACAACAACCTAAAGAAAATAGTATTTTCCCACTTACCAAAGGTAAGTCTTTTAGACTCAAACCCCTCCCTCACTCCTTTAGATCTCCAAATGTCTGCTCATCCCCTAGCAGCTTCATTGTGATTCGTTCTTCTCATGGGGTCCTTTTTCTGTCTACTGGCATGTCCAGATTAACCCTGTCTTGAAAATGAATAAAAATTTCCTTTGACTCAGTATCGTAGATGTTTGCCAAGCCACTAGATACTCACATTGAGAATTCAGGAGAGACATTGAGATCATGCACCTCTCAGGCCTGAAACTCCAACATGCAGGTGAGAGCATCTGCACAGAGCGAGGGAAAGATAGCAGCTGACCAGAATCCTAGAAGGGAGGTTGGGGGTTCCAGGGATCAGTAGCAAAGAGGGAGAAAAGGAAAGAGTGGTCTCCAAAGCTAAAATAGGAGGACTTTGAGCAGTATATGCTGAACCACAAAGGCTAATGTTGTAGGTTGTGTAGATGGTAAAGGCAGAAAGGATCATAGGGGCTCAGAAGCACACAAGAGGATGAAGGCAGAATCCAAGGATCCATAGATTCACTCTGAGAACTTCAATCATAAAAGAAAGGAAATGCATTTCTTTCCCAGGAATACAGTGACCAATTACCACAAACTAGGTGGCTTCAAACAACCAAAATGCTTTCTCTCACAATTCTGGAGGCCAAAATTCTGAAATGTTGTCAAGGTTGCTTTCTTTGGAGGACTTTGAGGGGGGGAATTTGTTCCCTGTCTCTCTTCTCACTTCTGGTTGTTATTTGCAATCCTTGGGGTTTTGGTTGGCAGCTGCATTACTCTAAACTCTGCCTTGGTCATCACATCACATTCTCCAAATTTCCCTTATTTTATAAGAACCACAGTCATAGGTTTATGGCCTATCCTAATCTAGTATGATCTCATCTTAATTGATTACATCTGCAAAACACTGTTTTTGAGTTAGATGACATTTATAGGTACAAAGAACAAGGACTAATATCTTTTGGGGGATACAATTCAACTCAACAATAAATTTGAGGAGATGAGGGGAATTACTGTAGATGAAAATGAAATAAAATTCAAAACTAATATTGTTTAGGCATTTGTATACACTATGGCTAAAACTATAAAGCATCAGTATAGAGGAAAACAGTGGGATTCCAAATTAAGTTTATTATAATTAAAAGTATGATGCTGTAGGATCGACACTGGACTGCAAACCATAAGATCGGCAGTTCAAACCCACCAGCTGCTCCTCAGAAACCTTAGACAAGGTTGCTATGGGTCAGAACTGACTTGATGACACTTAACAACAATAACATTTTTTTAGTAGGTCCTGTCAAGTTGGTTCTGACTCATGGCAACTCTGTGTACAACAGAATGGAACACTGCCTGGTCCTGTACCATTCTAACGATTGTTACATTTGAACCCATTGTTGCTGTACCTGTGTCAATCCATCTCATTAGGGGGTTTCATCAATTTCATCAACCCTCCAGTTTACCAATCATGATGTCCTTCTCCAGGGAATGGTCCTTACTAATAACATAGCCAAAGAACGTGAAATGAAGTCTCTCCATCTTACATCCCAAGGAGTATTCAGTCTGATTTGTTGGTCCTTCTGGAAGTCCATGGCACATTCAATACTTTTCACCATTCAAATGCAGTGATTCTTCCCCAGTCTTCATTGTTCCACTTTCACATGCTTATGAGGGGACTGAAAATAACATGGCTTGGAGCAGATGAATCTTAGATCTCAAACTGATATTTTTTGCTGTTGAAAAATGAGATATTTTGCTACAGATCTATCTAATGCAAAACATCATCTAATTTCTTGAATTGCTTCCATGAGTGTTGATTGTGGATCCAAGAAAAATGAAGTCTTTGACAACTTCAGTCTTTTTCTCTATCTATAATGATGCTATTTATTGATCCAGTTGTGAATATTTTTGTTTTCTTTACACTGAGGTTCAATCCATATGAAGGCTGTAATCTTTGATCTTCATCAATAAATATTTTAAGTCCTCTTCTCTTTCAGAATGCAAGGTTGTGTCATCTGCATATCGCAGGTGGTTAATGAATCTTCTTCCAATCCTAATGCCACAATCTTCATATAATCCAGCTTCTCAAATTATTTGCTGAGCATACAGATTGAATAAATATTGTGTAAGGATACAATCCTGGCACACATCTTTCCTGATTTTAAAATATTCAGTATCCCTTTGTTCTGTTTAAACAGTTCCCTCATGAGCATAAGTCAGTGTTCTGGAATACCCTTTCTGAATAATGTTTTCCATAGTTTGTCATGATATACACAATCAAAAGTCTTTGCATAAGACAGAAAAAGGAGACTCTGCTGTCTGTGTCTTGTCGCCCTTACAGGGTCTCATACTGCCTTTTGTGGACAAAAAAGGAGAGACAAGAATTAAAGCTGCCTAATAAGGAGCTCATAAAAGGAGCTCTGGTAGTGTAGTGGTTACGAATTGGGCTGTGAACCGCAAGGTCAGCAGTTCTAAACTACCAGCTGTTCCGCAGGAGAAAGATGAGGCTTTCTGCTCCCGTAAAGATTTACAGCCTCGGAAACCCTGTACAGAGTCGCTATGAGTCAGAACCGACTCAGCGGCACATAACAACAACAACAATTTAACCCTTAGAGTCCTAGTGTAGTGCTATAGGATAAGCACTGGACTACAC
>NW_006408622.1:5670033-5679581 GCF_000296735.1 Chrysochloris asiatica
CCTCCATTCTGGTGACTAGAGGGGATGCCCAAGTGAATGAACACCCACTCCCACTCCCAGAGGGTTCTACTACGCATGAGCACAGATCTATTCAAAAAAATCTAAGACAGAGAAAGGTTCCGCTTAAAACCAAATGGCAGAGCAAACAGATACAGCCAGTCATGATTTGTTAATCACTAGGAAAAAGGTCTGAATGGGGATTGGGGAGTGGGAGAGAGACAGACTAAAAAGGAAATAATATGAAAATTAAATCCTGTGTTACATCATAACAACCAATAGTGACATCTTGAAATTTCTCAGGCAGCCTTAAAGGCAAGAAGCTGAGAGAAGCACATTAAAGTCATACTCATATTTTACTATAGAATTTTTTTTTTCTCTTCTCTCTTTTCTGCGATTATAGACTATAGTACCCAATCTGTCTTTTTTGCTGTTGCTGTTCTGGTTTTTGGTCCCGTTTATATCTTTAGGGGGCTCTTTCTTTCCCTACATTACCCAAGAAGAGACAGCGATTGCAGTCATATTGTCAAGCTACAATCACACCTTATAAAATCCTGCCATCCAGGCAAGAACCTCTACAAGCTGCAATATACCAGATAGGCAGCAAAGAATCTGCAACAGTTACTCTGAGTTGTGTAATAAGAGGAGTGAAAAGGGAAGCCCATCTCCTGATCACATCTACCTGGAGGCAGTCAGAAAGCATAACAAAACATCAACATACAATGTCTGATTATTGAGGTCTCAGTTAATTACTAAAGATGCCCAAGAAACAGGTGACCATATCAACACATGTCCTGAAACAAGATAAAGTGACTGGGTAAAATGAGCAGGAAATAGACTTAGACATCACATTTTAGAAGGAAGGCAGGCTTTGGAAATGCCCGAGAAGGAATTCAGAAAAATGATAGTGAAATGTATCCAAACACTTCACAGAGGGTTTCAAATAAACAAGGAAGCAGTCAGGAAAGCACTACAGGAACACTCAGATAAGATAGATACAGCATGGGAACAATTCAAAACCTGCAAAAAGAGGTCCAGATGATTAATAATAAAATAATCCGAATAATTAATAATAAAATATTCTAATTGTGCTCATGAGGGAATTGTTCGAATAGAACAAAGGGAAAGATGTGCACCAGGATTGTATCCTTACACAATATTTATTCAATCTGTATGCTGACAATACACTGAAAGGGCAAAGGAGTAGAACTGAAGTGATGGAAGCCATAACTAGCGAGCGGGATGACAAATCTCTCAATATTGCTAAGATAGAAGAGCAAGCAGAAAAAAGGATTTTAAAAAAATGTCTTTGCATAGTCAATAAAGCACAAGTAAGCATCTTTCTGGTTTTGTTTGCTTTCAGCCAAGATCCATCTGATGTCAGCGATGATATCCCTTGTTCCATGCCCTTTCTGAATTTGGCTTGGATTTCTGACAGTTCCCTGTCAATGTACTAGTGCAGCTATTTTTCAGTTATCTTCAGAAAAATTTTACTTGCATGTGATATTAGTAATATTGTTCAATGATGTCTGCATTCTGTTGGGTCACCTTTTGAAGACCAATCACCAGTAATAACCATTGTATCTGGATTGCATATTTTATCAGTATCTGTCTGAAGAAGTTGACTGTTATTGTTGTTAAATGCTGTGATATTGGTTTCAACTCACAATGACCCATCACCACCTGCTTTAGTGGTTAGTGTGTAAATTTGAATAATAGTGGTATTATCTGGTCTTCCCTGTAGGTGTATGGATATTATCTTATGTCAATCAGCATTGTAATTCAAGATATATCTTGAAATGTTCTTTTTGACCATGAATGCAACACCATTGCTCTTCAAATTGTCTTTCCTGAAATAGTAAACCATATGATTGTTGGATTCAAAATGGCCAATGCCATTCCATTTTAGGTCACTAATGCCTAGGATATTGATCTTTATGCATTCCATTTCATTTTTGACACCTTCCAATTTTCCTGGATTCATACTTCATGCATTCCATGCTCTAATTATTAATTGCACTTTTGCAATTGTTTCTCCTCATTTTGAGTTGTGTGAAAATATTCCATCATATTTATTATCCAAAGTTCTATGAATGTATTAGAGTTCTTTACAGTTGTCCTTTCAGGAAAGTATCATCTCTGGCTGATTCTGTTGTGAAGTAGGAGACAGGAAAATTCCAAACACAATGTATGCCCTCATCATCACTAATGGGTTCTGCCCAAGCAGAAGTTCCTATTTACCTAAGGGACTTGCCAGGACAACGAAAATACAAGTAGATTCCTCAACTTGAAGTGTGCTCACGGTTTGCACCAAATTCAAATTGAAGTTTCTCTGCAAGTCTCCCTGCAACAGGAGTACCTGGTGCTATTGTATCACTGGCATTCTTGGTGGCATCCAAGGAACAGTTCATCCTGGTAGTTAGATTTGCATATGAATCAGGGTTTGTAGCAAGTGAACTGGATTTCTAGGTATTTAAATTGAGGCATCAATTATTAACACATTATGCAGTTTTCTATAAGCATAAGAGATATAGCCATTGAATATAAGGACAATGATTTGTGCTATGTTAGCATCAGGCAAGAAAGGTATTGAAAAAGAGGGCTTTTATTAATGTTGCAAGATCTTTCTAAACTTTAGACAAGGGGTTCTCTCTACCTCGAGGCACCATATTATAGAGGCTGCCTATACAGAGCTATACTACCTGCTATTATGAGCAGGTTGATAGGGATTTTCTGGCAAGAAAAGACGAAGCATTGCTTGGATTTAGTACTTCCATATGAGGGCTCCCTCCACCTCAGGAACTCTGAAACCTGCTCTTCACAAAGTAAGAAGAGCATCCCCTAGAGATGGGGATGGGGAGTGGGAGACTAGCAGCAACTCTCCTCAAAAAGACAATATGCACATTTGTGGGAGAGAAAGAAAAAAAAAAAAAAAAAAAAAGACACCAGCATGCTGCCATTCGACAAGAGGACAGTGACGGACTCAAGATGAAGTGATAAAGATCAATTGCCATGGCTGGGAGTTATGACACCAACAAAGTTACAATGACATTAGCACAAAGAGGGAGACACAAATCCATTACAAAGATACAATCAAATATTCAAAGAAGCCTGGCATGCTCATTACTTATTCATGCTAATACAAGTATATTAAGAAATCTAAACAGTGTTAGCGCTCAATCACTCACAAACCAAATGAGGTTTTGCATTTATCAGACCCCAGTCATCAGGTCCCGGTATAGCTGTACAAAGGTGGTAATGTGACATCACTGGAGATATTTATATCAGCCTACATGCACTGAGAGATACACTAGAATTTATTAAACTGAGTAATGCCGTCACATTCAGCAAAGCAATAAAAGAAATAACTGTGCAGAAGTCATTTCCCCAGACAATAAGATTTACCTTTTGCAATCTCTTAAAGATGTTGTATCTGTGTTGTAAAGGGTCACTGGAAACATTTCCAACCTTAATAAAGTATTTTCAGAATAATTTTTTGAGTGAAGGGCAAGGTGTCCAAAAGTAGGTTCTGTTCTTGAGAGCCAGTAGCAGGTTCTCAGCCTCTGGGGTCTTGGGGGCCTTTTTTTTCTGGATGACTCTGAGCTTAGCCAGGCAGATTTTTATTTTCTCAGGTTTTGTTGCCTTTCACTAAATGACATGTCTTGAGATTTTAATAAAGAGACGGCCAGCCAGTCTGAGGGCTTAGGGTCATAGTTTCAGGGCACAGCAAGGTCAATTGGCATAGTCCACAAAGACAGTGTTCTACATCTTACTTTAGTGAAGCGCAATGGTGGTCTTCAAAGCTCATGAAAGACCATCTAAGGTTCATCAAATTCGTTCATCAAATATTGCTCTCTTTCTCTCCAGAGGCAAAAAGAGTGAAGAAAATCAAAGATGCATGGAAACAATTAGTCCAATGGACCACTCAGACCTCAGTGTGCATGACCCTGAGACCAGGAGAACTAGATGATGACCAGCTATCAGTAACAACTGCTCCAAAAGGGATCACATTAGAAGGTCCTGGATAGAGTGGAAGAAAACATAAAACAAAACTCAAAAGCATAAAAAAGACCAGGCTTGATGGTTGGCTAGAGATTGGTGAAAATCCTGAGACTATGCCCTGTAGCCACATTTCAGGTCTGGAAACGATCTTACCCTCATGGCTCAACTTTCAGCCAAACAACAGACAGGTCTGTAAGGGGAATAAGATTGCTAGAGAGGTAGGTACACCTTAGAGTAATCAACCCATTGATATCAAAAGGGCAGCATTTATCCAGGTATAAAGTGCATAAGGATTCGGAAAGAAGGAGGAAACACAGGGAGGAAGTGGGATAAATGTTACATTGTGGAGACTGAATGACATGACATGAAACAAAATGTGTATGATATTTGAATGGAAAAACTGATTTGCTCTGTAAACCTTCAGCCAATTTATAATAAAAAGTTCAAAGGAGAGAGAGAGAAGCTCATCCAGGATACTGAGGTGTTCAATCACATGACTTTTGGGGGAGCTAAAGAGAGCATTGAATAAGATACACACATTTTACAGTGAGACGGTGACTTAGAGCAATTCCAAAGGACAGAGCAGAACTCCACCATAGGGGCTCCAGGACTGTCATCCTATTTATCCCTCAGGTAGCGCTGTAGGTAAAGCTCAGTTTGAACTGTATATTGGCAGTTCAAACTCACCAGATATATATATAAAGCCCTATATAGGTAGGGTCTCAGTGTCCCTGCTAGAAGTAAGGAACAATAGAATAGACATTTGCCTAGCACTGTGCATGGCCCATAGTAAGCACTGAGCAAATTGTTATGATTCAATGAAGGGAGGAATTGGTGAGTAAAAGAATGGAGAACACCATGGCAGGAAAACAAAAAGTTCTTAGATGAATACTAAGGAGAACCTTTACAAAGTTCAGGATAATATATGGAGCGTTATATTTTTGCTTCAGTGTTTAAATAAAAACACTCCAATCCTAATCTAAGTTCGACACCATATGCTAGCTAGGCTTTGCTGTAACCCCAACGTCTTCCTTGTACAGGGACATTCCAATTGGATTCCCAAGGGGGAAGATCTTGCACTTTTCTCTATTAAAGTCCATTCACAAGCCACATCCTTTCCCCACTGAACTCACAAGCTACCCGTACACCCCAAAACTCTCTCTGAAGGGGAAGTGCCCTCTGCCCTGAGGGGCACATCTTCACTGGCTCTGATACTTGAAACTAGACTGATCCCAGTTCAGACAAATGGAGGTGAAGAGAGAGGCAGCCTGTAGACTATCATTGGTTAGTATAGAAACAAACAGAATCATTTCACTGTGCTCTTGCTGGACCTGCGATTTTCAACAAATTCTTTCATCAAATATTTAATGAACATCGTGAACAAAATAGAAGAAGTCATAATGTTTGTAAGCAAAGAATAACATTTTCTATTCTGTCACTTACTGATTCTTTCATCCTTTCATTTGTAAATATTTGCTGAGTACCCACTATGTGCTAGATACAGTGGTAGGCATAGAAGGTGCCAGTGAATTAGAAAAACAAAATCCCTGCCCACATAAGATCATCTTCTAACATCTATGATATTGATGTTTGAGAAGATCTTCTTCATACATGGTACAAAGGGAAACTGTAGGCCAGCCCTGGTCAAATGTCCTCCACTTGTGAATCAGTAAAAATGATGAATGAGGTTTCTCAGTATCCTGATATCAACACAAGCTCCATGGTGCCCTCTCCTTAGCAGATGGGAGAGGCTTTGGTACAAAAAGTCCTTGTATACATTCCTGTTAAAGCCTTCCTCCCTATTCTGACATCATCAAGTCTTTGCAAAATCATATGTTGCTTCCTGATACCTTGTTCTTCATCACAGAGCTCTAATCTGATGGTTACAGCATCTTCTCAGATTTGGAAGTGATTTACTTCTATACATATATTTTAACAGTATCTTTATTTCAGCTCATTTTTTCAAGGTTTTCTACATATGCAGTAGGTTGAATCATGTAAGATTATAAATATTTCTATCATTTTGGACCTGTAGACAATAATGTTTGAACTGTAGCTTCATTAGGCTTGATAGTTTAAAGAAAATAATAGTTCTGTACAGGTCTGTTACAGAGACAGCAGTCTGCACACACACACACACAATTTTCCTCTCCACAGTGACAACCACTTTTAACTAATTATTTTGGCATTTACCTCTTTGTTTCTAAATAACAAATTTGAATCTTTGCTTCTTGATTTTTTGTCTGTTTTTTTAATTCGGCATTACCTAAGAGTCCTGGTGTGGTGCTGGGGGTTAATGCACCAGACTGCAAAGCCATTTGAACTGCAAGGTTTGGTAGCTCAATCTCATCAGCTGCTCCTCGGAAACCCTATATAGGGTCACTATGGGTCGGAACCAACTCGATGGCACTTAACAACAACACCATTAACTTTTTCAGAGTCCTGGTGTGACACTGTGGACCACAAGGCCGGTGGTTCAAATTCACCAGTCCCTCCTTGAAAACCCTATCCAGAGTCGCTATGAGTCGGAACCAGCTCAACAGCACTTAACAACAATATTAACTTTTCACTTTGAAAGAAGAGTCCTGCTGTGGCACTGTGGGATAAAGCACTGAACTGCAAGGTCAGTTTGGGACGAAAGGTCGACGGTTCAAGCATACCAGCCACTCCTTGGAAACAGAGTCGGAACTGACTCGATGTCACTTAACAACAACAACAATATTGATGTTGGAGTCCTGGTATGGCACTGTAGGTTAAGCACTGGACTAAAAAGGCCAGTTTGAACTGCAAAGTTGGCAGTTCAAGTTCACCAAATGCTCCTGGGAAACCCTATACAGGGCCACTGTGAGTTAGAACTCCAAGGCACTTAACACCAGTCACTGTTACATTATTAGAACCATTCAAATGATGTCCATAGCTGATACATGTAGTAAACAAAGATTACATTTCTTTTCCCCAAAAGAAATTTTTCCCGAACTAAGAATTCCAGTGTAGCACTACAAGATAAGCACTGGACTGCCAGTCACAAGGACTGTGGTTCAAACCCACCAGCTACTCTTCAGAAACCCTATACAACAGGGTCACTATGAGTCAGAACTGATCCCATGGCATTTAGCAACAACACCAAGGAGGCAATCGGTTTCTTCCAATATGTGTGTTTGTTTTCTTACTTTTCCAAATAATTTTTATTATCCAACCCCACAGTTTTCCTCTGTTGTCTACATTTCTCCTCAACAAGTTCAAATATATAACAAATCCTATCCATTTCATTTTCCTGAAGAAATCTCTCCCAGACCTTCTCATCCTGTTGTCTATCATGCCTGCTATAAAACCATCATCATAGGGTAAACTTCACCCCTCTCTGTGTGTTCGCGCTCCTTTGCCTTGTAGCTACAGTTTCTGTTTCCAACTTTCCTCCCTCGTTTGCTGAAGCACATCTCCCTATCCCTTCTGATAAGTCATAAGTAAATTGTGTGAAAACTTTTATTTTAAAATGCGGTTAACTAGTTAGAGCGTTTCAGGTGGATGCTGTTTTGGGGTATTTTTTTTTATTATTATTAGAATCTTGGAGGCACTTCTCCATTGCTTTCTACTTTTTCAGGTTGTGAGGAGACTGAAGAAGACTGAAGTGATCTCTCTTTTTCCTTGTAAATATATATATTTTTTCCTGTTCTCATTAATCATTCATTTCACGTCAACAAACGTTAGTGTGGATTTATTTTCACTCATTAATCTGGGTTTTCAATCTGGAAATACACTGTGGTCATGGGAAGTTTTCTTAAATTATTTCTACAATGACCTTCTTCCTTTCCTTTTCTCATTCTATAACATCTATTATTCAAATTTTTTACTTCATAGAGAAGTTCTCTAATATGTTTTACCCTTTATCTCCTACCTCCCACTTTTGTATTTTAGTATTACTTCCTGGGTGATTTCCTCAAGAATATTTTCTAGTTTATGAATTGTTTTTCATCACTAATAACATGTGTCTTCATTTATCATGTTGTTATTTTTTGGTCCACTGGTGAAGATTTTTGTTTTCTTTACACTGAGGTGCAACCCAAACTGACATCTTTGGCCTTTATCAGTAAGTATTTTAAGTCCTCTTCACTTTCAGCAAGTAATGTTGCATCATCTGCATATCGCAGGTTGTTAATGAGTCTTCCTCCATTCCTGATGCCATGTTCTTCATATAATCCAGTTTCTCAGATTATTTGCTCAGCATGCAGATTGAATTGTTGTTGTTGTTATCAGGTGCCATTGAGTTGGAACCGACTCATAGCGACCCCATGCACAGCAGAACGAAACAATGTCCGATCCGGGGCAAACCTCACTACCGCTGCCACACTTGAGTCCATCAATGATGCCACCTGGCCAATCCATCTCGTTAGGGGTCTTCCTCTTTTTCTCTGACCCTCCACCTTACCCAGCATGACATCCTTCTCCACCGACTGTTCCCTCCAGACAATATGTCCAAAGTATGAGAGACGAAGCTTAGCCATCCTGGCCTCCAAGGAGCACTCCGGTTGCACTTCTTCCAAAACAGATCTATTGGTTCTTTTGGCAGTCCATGGCACTTTCAGTATTCTCCTCCAACACCACAACTCAAAGGCATCAATTCTTCTACGATCTTCCTTATTCACTGTTCAGCTTTCGCATCCATATGAGACTAATGAAAACACCATGGCCTGGGTCAGGCGCACCTTAGTCCTCAAGCAGAAATCTCTGCTCTTCAATACTTTAAAAAGTTCCTGTGCAACAGATTTGCCCAATGCAATATGTCGTCTGGTGACCTCTTGACTGCTGCTTCCACAAGTGTTGATAGTTGATCCAAGAAGAATGAAGTCCTTGACAACTTCAATCTTTTCTCCATTGATAAGAATGTTGTTTATTGGTCCAGTGGTGAGGATTTTTGTTTTCTTGACATTGAGATGTAATCCATATCGAAGGCTGTGCTCTTTGATCTTCATAAGTAAATGTTTCAAGTCCTCTTCACTTTCAGTGAAGATTGAATATGTATGTTGAAAGAATACAACCCTGGTGCCGAGGACCAGCCTCGACATTTTGTAAGAACTCGGAGGGGGGTACGGATTCAGTGAATGATAAAAATTAAAAAAAAACACTCATAAAGAGTCAGTGGGTCATTTTTGAGTCTCAGGCAGATGACGGTAATGACTCTCTCTGATGACTCCTCTCTACCTGCTGCCTTCACTATTTATTTCAAAAATTGTTACTTTTTATATCCCATTTAGAATATACTATGATCTCATAACAGTCACGGACAAGCAGTTACAAATCAATCAAATATTATATGGTTACATCAACGGTACAAGAGGAACACAAGGTCACCAAACATTCCTGAGTCTCTATACTCCTTAGTTACTCCTTAGTTACCGTGATAACGTCTGCCTTCTGTGAGCAACTCTGTTTCTCTCTAATCCTCCCTAAAATGTTAGGTTAATTTTAAACAAAGTTCTACATCTTAATTTCTAACTTTACCAACATCTATTACTTTCTATAGATTCATTAGTTACAGATTACAATCAAAA
>NW_006408622.1:5680121-5717772 GCF_000296735.1 Chrysochloris asiatica
CCTGCATGAATCATCCCTTGTAGCTCTGCTAACCAAGGGGGGGCATTCATTGTCACTCTGCTAAACAGTGAACTTTTCATGCATAAGGCTTCTCGCAGTTCTGCTCCTTGGCAGGATGGCGTCCACCATTCGCAGGATGGCGTCTGTGGCCACCCTGGCACACACCTTTCCTGAGTTTAAACCACTCAATGACCCCTCATTTTGTTCAAATGACTACTTCTCGGTCTATGTACAGGTTCCTTATGAGCACAAGTAAGTGTTCTGGAATTCTCATTCTCTGCAATGCTGTCCATAGCTTGTCATGATCCACACTTGACTATTTTAGAAACTAAGGTGGTCAGACTTCGACTCTCATATTTCAGACATATTATCAGAAGGAACCAGTCTCTGGAGAAGGATATCATGCTTGGTAAAATAGAGAGTCGGTGAAAAAGAGGGAGAAGCCAAACAAGATGGGTTGGCACAGTGGCAGCCGCCACGGGCTGAAGTGTAGTGGCAAGTGTGAAAATGGCACCGCACCAGGTGGTGTTTCATTCTCTATGGGTCAGAACTGATTTGATGTCACCTAACAACAACAACAATAAAATTTTATCTTTTATTTCTACAGGTTCACTTTGCTTTCTTACTGTTCCCTTTTGTTTAGTATTTCATATATTTTGTTGTCATTAAATGCCGTCAAGTCAGTTTCAACTCACAGAAACTCTGTATTGGGTTTCTGAGGAGCGGCTGTGGGTTTGAACCACCGAACTTGCAGTCCAGTGCATTATCCTGCAGTCTCACATGTATATTCTTTGTCTGTTTCTTTAGTGACAGCGGTCTGGGAACCCTGGGCTGTTTGTTCATATGTAAGAATCAGGGTCTAAGTGAGCTCTTTGGATGTTCTGAGTACAGGAGTGAGATTTCTTAATGTGAGCTGGCCTGGACGTTATGTTGGGGGACACCCCCCCCCCCAATGTGTCAATATCATTAGACATCTTTTCTTGAGATAGTCAAACTCCCAGGAGAACATACTTCCAGGATCCTATGTGGAAGCTGAAAGCCTGGTTGTCAGTGTTTGAGGATCATTATCAGAAAAGAGGATTAGTGTTTCAGCATCCTTTCTGCATCAGGCCACTGCCGTTACTTGCCATTTGGTTAATTCCAATTCATGATGAGAACTCCACGTATGCAGAGTAAACTGTTCCATTAGGTTTTCAAGGCTGTGAACTTTAAGATGCGGATTTCAGGCTTGTCTTTCCAGGTCCTCTTGAGTGGGTTTGAATCACCAATCTTTTGGCTAGTAATCAAACAGTTAATTGTTTGTGCCATCCCATGACTCGGATGAGCTCACTAATCCCTTATTTATAGAACAATTAAAATATCTGAAATCTCTCCATGCAGACATCCCTGTTCAACTCTCCACAGAACATAAAACTCTAGGCATTTACCAGAAAAACAGAAGACAGGTGCCCAGGTGCACAGGTTGGAGTGGAATGATTCAACATTAGAGTTTTGTAAGCAGACTCAGCCTTGGATGTTCTGTGGTATAAGCAGGGGACTATTAGCTTCCACACAACCAGGATGCTCAACTCCTCCAAGCACTTAAATCTTCACCACTTGTTTCACTCCTTTCAAAATGCTGCTTTTGCTATTTTTATCTCCTATGTTTAGTATCCTTGAACTTTTCAAAAACACTCTATTTCCTGTTTGGTTTTTTTTTTGTTGTTGTGGTGATGGTGGTTTTGTTTTGTTTTCAGCAAAGGGAGGGCAAAACCCCACTTTATTTACTATATGAAAGTGTGTGTATAGTATATATGGGCTCCTAGCTTGGTGCTATAGAATCAGCACTGGATTGTTCAAACCCACCAGCTGCTCATTGGAAAACCTATACAAGGTTACTATGAGTTGGAACATACGCAACAGCACTTAACAACAACTATAGCATATATATATAGTATAGAGGAAGACCCCCAATGAGATGGATCAGCCAGGTGACATCATGGATGACGTCAAGTGTGGCAGCGGTAGTGAGGTTGGCCCAGGATTAGATATTGTTTCATTCTGCTGTGCATGGGGTCGCTATGAGTCAGTTCTGACTCTATGGCACCTGACAACAACAACAACATAGTATGTATGGAGTCCTGGTGTGAACTGTAGGATAACACACTAGACTGCTAATCACAAACTCATCAGTTCAAACCCACCAACTGCTCTTCAGAAACACTAGACAGGGTTGCTATGAGTTGGAACTAACTTGAAGGCACGTAACAACAGTAAATATATATACACAAATATTTTTTCCAGCCTTTTGCCTCCGTTTATGGTCATTGTCAGATGCCATTGAGGCGATGCTGACAGAGTAGAATCACCCCCGGGTTTTCTAGGCTGCAATCTTTATGGAGCCAAATTGCCACAGATCCACTGATGGGCTCGAAACACCAGCCTCTTGGTTAGCAGCTGAGTACTTAAGTTTCTGAGTGCCGCCAAGACTCCTGTTTATGGTATCTCCCTAGATAAAGTTTCCATCTTACCATTATCTAGACAAAAGACTATCTTTCTGCCTACTGAGTTGGTTTTTTTTTTTAAGTTTTTATTGTGAATTAAGTGAAAGTTTATAGGATAGATCATCAGTTTTACATTCAACAAATCATACACCTTGTTTCATTACAATGATTATAATCCCCTCCTTGTACCATCAGATAACAATATTTCTCTCTATTCACTTTAGCTCTTTTCTTTTTTTTTTAAACACTCAGACATATATAATAATTTACACTAACAAAGGGCACATTCCGCAAGGCTGCCTCCTGGCCACCAGCTCTTAGTCCCTCTCTTCCCATGAATCTAAAGTCCTTAGCCACGCCTCCTGTCCATGACCCCATCTCTGCCTCTGCTTCTGTCTCTGGCGTCGCTGTTTCTCTGGATAAGGTCCCACATTCTGCTTGTGCTCTTCAACCTTGATGGTCCTTGGGTCCTCTGTTTCTGGACTGTAAGTTTAACCACTCCCCTGTTTTTGTTTAAAAACTTCTACCTTTACTATTGTGACAGACGCAATTAGTCATGATAACAATTATTCCCTATTGAATCATTCAAATCTTAACCCCATCTCTTTTCACCAGACCCATTTAGACAAGATGAAAACTACTCAGTAGGGACTCTTTCTTTCCTTGCCCCTATGCTCTTAAACTAAACTCCCTCTTGAAACCTTGTAAGCCAGTCACTTCATGCCTTTATCACTCCCTCATTTTAGGTAGCCACCATCTAAGTTTCCTGTCCCTATCTAACCTGTGTACAGAGAGAATAGCATTGATACTTGATGTGAAGAAGACTTCCCTGTCTCTGTTAGTATTTAGAGTAACTACCTCCATGAATATAATTCAGGTTCATCAAATTGTAGCAACTTACCCTTGTTTCCTTTATAAAAAAAAATTTTTTTTAATCTTCCTCTACTCAAGTTCTGATTGTCAAGGCATCGAAGCTAGGTCAAATGGGTACTATCTGCAAGTTTTGGTGTTCTTATGCATCTCCCTTCACTTCATATCAGCTGGATGCTTCAGTCTCAGCTCTAGCCCTCTGTGGCTATGTCCTTGTCCATGGGCTCAAGTATCCCCAGGTCTCACCACACTTTGGACCAACCAGCCCTTCTTCTTCTCTCTATTATCTCCAGATCAACAACAGTCAATGGACTGTGGTTGAACTCAGCCCATTTTTTCATTGCTGCCTTTCCCCCTCTTCCACTCATTAGTAGACCAACGTAGTCGCCAGCAAGCTTACATGTCTGTTTGTGTGTTCTCTTTGAGTTTCAGTCTTAGAGGGGAGTTTGTCCTGAAGGAACTTGATTGCTTGCCTTGGTGACTTCTTGGCGAACAGCCTGCTTATTCTTGTAGTAGCCAGTCGTGCTGACAGTTTTGTTTTGGGTTTTTCCTGATGATCTTTCTTTGAAGATGTTTCTTCTGTTGTTCTAGCTGTTCCAGGCTGGACTGTTTGTCCTTGCTAGTAGGAATGTCCCACCTCATTAGGTTCTGGATGGGACTTAGGATTCCACCTAAGGTCCTATACTCTGCAAAGGCTTTGCAAGAAGACTATTTCACTAGGCAAGTTCAACTACCCCTTTTAGGTATTCCAATTAGTTATAGGCTGAAGACAGGATTACAAGTTTTCTATAATCATGTTTCCCAACATTCCTTTCTATCCCACTCAAATGTCTATTTTACAATAGTAGACAAAGGAAACCAATATTCATAAGACAGTCAAGCATTTTAGTATTATGCATCACTATTTACCTCTGCCCCACTTAGGCCATGCAAACCTGTCTCAGTATTCCCGTATCTATCTTGTTCTTCCACCTCCTCCTACTTCTTGTATTGACCTCCCCAACACCCAAACTAAACCCCCCACCCCAACCCCACTGTTACGGTTACCTTATATTCCGTTAACTCTTCCCTCCATTTAAGACAGTCTATTTTATCCTGTAATCTACATGAACTTCTCACCACCTGGATCTCTGTTCCTACATGTTTACCTTATTTCTCATTATAATTTTTTTTTATCATAGACTGACCTCCCAGATCCTCTGTTCTTATAATTTTATTCTGTTCTTGACTCTTCCATTTGTCAATTGAGTTCAGGGTGATGCTGCCACGTACGCCATTCTCTGGTTGTTGTCTGTTCTTGTTGTTTCTCAGTCCACAGAATTTCCTTTAAGATGTTTTTCATAGCAGGATTGGCTTTGGCAAAATCCCTTAACTTCTGTTTATCCTGGAATGTTTTGATTACACCACCATATTTGATTGACAGCTTTGCTGGGTAGAGGATTCTTGGGTGGCAGTTTTTCTCCTTCAGGGTTTTATATATGTCTCCTCATTGCTTTCTTACCTGCATGGATTCTGTTGAGAAATCTGAGCTTAATCTGATTTGCTTGCCTTTGTATGTAATGCTTCTCTTTTCCCTAGCTGCTTTCAGAATTCTGTCCTTATCTTTTATTTTGGAGAGCTTGATTATTATATGTCTTGGTGATTTTCTTTTAGGGTCTATCCTTCCTGGGGTTCGTTGAGCTTCTTGAATGCTTATCTTTTTGATTTTCATGATGTTAAGGAAATTTTATTCCAGAAGCTCTTCAACTATCTCTTCTGTGGACTTGTGTGAGTCTTCCTGTTCCAGAATGCCAGTAATTCTTAAGTTATTCCTCTTCATGTTGTCCAACATGAATCTTAGGCCTTCTTCAGATTTTTTTATCCTTTTTTGTGCTTACCCTTCTATCTTAGTAGTGTTGAGAGACTTATCTTCTAGCTCACTAGCTCTGGCTTCTATCTCTTCAATTCTACTCCTTTGCCCTTTCAGTGTATTGTCCATTTCTGATATTCTATTATTAGTCATTTGGACCTCTTTGTGTAGGTTTTGAATTGTGTCCAATGCTGTATCTATCTTATTTGAAGGTTCCTGTAGCGCTTTCCTGACTTCTTCCTTATTTTTCTCAACTCCATTGTATAGTGTTTTGATACATTTTATAACAATTTTTCTGAATTCCTTATCAGGCATTTTCAAAGCCTGTCCATCTTCCAGTGTGGAGTGTAGGTCTCCTTCCAGCTCATTTGCCTAAGTCACTTTGTCTCATTTATGGACATGTGCTGATATTGTCATCTGTTTCTGTTTTTGGGGCATATTCAGGAGTTATCTGTGGCCTTAATACTTAGATGGGTGTGTATTTTGGTATTTTTTATGCTTTCTGATTGCCTCCAGGTACATGTGATCAGGAGATGGGCTTTGTTTTTCACTCTTCTTCCTGAGAAATTTCAAGATGCAATTTCTGGTCGTTGTGACATAACTCAGGATTTAATTTTTGGCCTATTTCCTTTTTAGTCTGCCTGTCCCACTCCACAATCCCCATTCAGGACTTTTTCTTAGTGATAAACAGTTATGGGCTGTCTGTGGCCGTTTTACACTGCCATTTGGTTTTAAGTGGAAACTGTCACTTTAAATTTCAAGGAGATCTGTGCACATGCATAGTAGAACCCACCGGCAGTGGGGTGGGGTGTCCACTCACTCAGGCACTCCCTCTAGTCACCAAAATGTAGGTGATAAGACAGCGAGCGACCAATGAACAGATACAAGAAAAAAAAAAAAAGAATATCCTCACCTGTATCTCCACAGTTCTGTCAGGCATCTGTGGCTGCTCTGGTCCTTCCCCTGTTCAGTCTTGAATTAGAAAGCAATGGATTTCTTGCTTCGGCTACAAATTCCCCTAGCTATAAGCCTTCCAATCTTCTAAATATCCATATATATGTGGTTCAGAGTTCTGGCACCATCCACTGAGCCTGTTTGGTCCGGTATTCTGTGCTGTTGTTGATGGAGCTCCTCACTGCACTTCTACCTGATCTGCCATCTTGTTTGCTCTCCTGTCTACTGAATTTTGAGTCTTGCATGAGTCTTTAGGATCATGCTTTCTAATCACTGGTCTTTGAGGGGTTTGAGACATCCTCTGACCATCACTTGTTCTTAATAATGAAAGCCAGTACTTTCAAAGTTCACCCACGCTTTTCCTGAGAACTTTGATCTCACAAAATAGCAAGCTTGTTAAATCTTTACCATGAGGGCAAAGAAATAGTAAACCCAGTTACATCAAATTCATTCTAACTCTTAACAGCCTTAATCATATCAGAGTAGAACTGTATTCCATAAGGTTGTCAATTACTGACGTTTCGTAAGTAGGTCACCAACCTTTTCTTCTGAGTAACCTCTGGGTGAGCTTACACTTTGCAAACTTAGCTGCTAACCAAAAGGTTAAGGTTAGAGTCCACCCAGAGGTACTTTGAAAGAAAGAGCTAACAATATCAGCCATTGAAAACTCTCTGAAGCATAATTCTACCGATGCCCATGGGTTTGCCTTTGTCATGAGTTGGAATTGACTCAATGGCACTGCCATGCAGACACCCAGCCCCATATCATTAAACCGCCCCCGCCCCCAAAGTGTATTCCTTAGCTGCATTGGTGAAGGCCAAGTTCCCACAGGCATAGATCAGCAGAGAAACAAAGCAGGCCCATGGCACATTCAGACAGGGTTTTGCTTCATGCCTTTGGTAAGCAGTGACTGATAAACCCAGAGCATCAGGAATCAGATAAAGCTTTGATAAATGGCTTCTTAGTGTGCTGGTAGCAATACCTACTCCTGTCCAGTCTGAGCCACCTGCTACAATCAGCTTCATTTCGTTTAATCAACAGCCTGGGCAACAATGCTTGGAAAACCATCACACCAGCCAGAGATGGTGGAGATAGCCCCTCATGAAGGGTACTGAGAGACAGAAAAGTACAAAAACTCTCAGCCTGGCTCAGAAACCTCAGTGCATGGAAAATCCAGCTCACGGTCCTCCTTTTTGGGTGTTAGAATGGGAAAAAAATTGGCATCTTTCAGAGGTCCCTGGGTCTGTGCACAAATGCTGGGAATCACCCAGCGCATTCCCTCAGCTGGCTTTGGTCCACCATAATTTGGAGCACGTTACAGTCCAAAAGGAAGAAAGCTCATCCCGTCTCACTCAGGTCTGGGAAATCACACCACTGTGATGGCTGACTCTTTACCTACATGTTGCCCCTATAAGTCGTAATCACCCAAATAAACATATTGTGTTGACCACAGCACAGAACCTAGCAATCTGTGCATCTTCACAAGGAAAAAGCAATTGTAAAGTCAAAAATTCTCTAAAACAGAAGGTACTGGATTCAGTCCTACCAGGCCCCTCATAACACAGGAAGTCCCTTATATGCCGCCCTCTCCCCACCCCATAGGTGAAGAGTGTCTTCCTGTCACTTTCTAAAAACACCAAGAAGAGGGCCCAGTTCACTCAGGAGGGGGGCTGTGCAGAGAGAGGAGATGAGCAGAGCTACTCAACATTTCCTTCCTGGTCCCACAGCAGAAGAGAGTACCTACAGACCTAGCACAGCTCTGCTCAGATGTCCTTGAGTTGTGGACATTCTCAGAATATGTTGTTTCCTTTGCAAAATGGGGAGAGGATGACCCATGCTTGGGAGTCAGAGAAAACTGACTTCAAAGTCCAGCTCAGCCACTGAAATGCTGTGCAGCACTGGGCAAATAAATATACCTCTCTGAGTGTATCTGTAAAATGAGGGATAACCTCTCAAGGGTATCCATTCACTGAGTCATTTGGGGAAGATAGCAACATGTTAAAAATAATAATAAAGTATGTTTACAAAAATACCTAGCAGGGGAAAGGGCTCAGTTGGCAAAAACAAATATTTCATATATATATATATGGAGCGCTGGTAGTGTAGTGGTTACAAATCAGCCTGTGAACTGCAAAGTCAACAGTTTGAAACTTCCAGCTGTTCCGCAGGAGAAAGATAAGGCTTTCTGCTCCCAGAAACCCTGTACAGGGTCACTATGAGTCAGGACCGACTCCACAGCACTTAACAACAACTAAATATATATATATAGCCAAACTTCGTCTCTCATACTTCTGACATATTGTCAGAAGGAGTCTCTAGAGAAGGATACCATGTTTGGTAAGGTGAAGGGTCATAGAAAAAGAGGAAGACCCCCAGCGAGATGAATTGGTGAAGTGGTAGCATCAATGGGCTCAAGCATGGCAGCAGTAGTGAGGTTGGCCCTAGATAAGGCAGTATTTCATTCTACTGTGCATAGGGTCACTATGAGTCAGTACCAACTCGATGACACCTAACAACAACAATGTGTATATATATATATATATATATACACATTGTTGTTGTTGTTGTTATGTGCCATCGAGTCTGTTCCGACCCATAGCGACCCTGTATAGGGTTTCCGAGGGTGTAAATCGTTACAGGAGTAGAAAGCCTCATCTTTCTCCCGTGGTGCAGTTGGCAGTTTCGAACCGCTGACCTTAAGGTTCGCAGCCCGATTCGTAACCACTACGCTACCAGAGCTCCTTAAATAATGTTGGAGTCCTGGTGTGGTGCTGTGGGTTAATGCTCTGTGCATTGGTGTTGTTGTTGTAAAGTGCCATTGAGTCAGCTCTGACCCATAGCGACACTGTATAGGGTTTCCAAGGAGCAGCTGGTGAACTTGAACCACCAAACTTGTGGCTCAAACTGACCTTGCAGTCCAGAGCATTAACCCACAGCACCACACCAGGACTCCAACATTATTTACATTGTTTGTTTTAAAATGAGGATATTTATTCAACTCTCACTAAGCTACCAGCAGTGTTAGGTGGTGGTGATGGTGGTGGGCAAATTGATGAGCTACATAGGGAGCGGCACAGTGGACAAGAACTAGCCCAGCAATGGCTGTTATTACTCTTAGCAGTGCTAATGAGTTTTGTCTAGAATTAAAATATGTTAGCACATTTTATAAGCATAAAACTCTCTGCAGACATTAGCTATTATTGTGTGTCTTATGGGTCAAAGTCTCAGAGAAGGCCAAATGGCTACCCAGAGCCTTGTCCAGTATCCCAAGGTAACTGTCACCACCTGCTATAGCTCCTGTCTCTCTCTAATAGTCATCTGAGAATCCATGCCCAGAGCAGGCAGTGAGGGGCATCAGTTATTCTTTCCCTGAAAGTCCCAAGGAGCCTCTTTTGCCTTGTATACCTCTGTCCATTGCTACCATCTTTAAGCATAAATACAATGATTTAAAAATGCGTGTGCATGTGTGTGTGTTTGTAAGAAAGTGCCAGGGGTACTCTACAAAGCTAAGTTAAACCAGCTCTATGAATAAGACCAGGGAGACAAAGGAGACTCACACAGGTGTTGCTGCGTTTCACTGCAGCAGGCTAATCAAATCCTCGGTAGGAAGAGCCATAGCAAAACTGAAGCTAGGTCAAACCCAGGGATCCAGCTACTTAAGTGGTTGGTTCTCTTCTTAGAGAAGAGCCTTGCTTATAAATTCTGTCCATCCATTCTTAACACTTTCAGCATGGGGTCAAGACTAAGAGAGAGAAGAAACTTGTGCTTCTACAGAAGCTCATAGGTCAAGTCTACTTCAGGATCTGGCGTGACATCAAAACCCACCATTACTGTCGCAGCAAAGCCCTGCCCCAGAGCTGTAATTCTTTAGTTCCCTCCATTGCCCAAGTCAGCACCAGGCACATCTCTGATAATCCTCTGTCCTTCAAGGTGGCTGAGGAAACCCATCCCTCACCCCACCCCCAATTACTGGGGTAGAAACCAAAAGACCCATTTTTGTACTTTAATTTCCACTGATGAAAAGAATATGTAAATGCAAAGATGTCGCCAGGATTAAGCCATTATGGTCTATTGTGCAATTGATAGTTCATGACGGCTCAATTGGAGGCATAATGGACTATTATGCAATGACATCTCTGCTGAGTTTTTTGCTTGTTTTCCCCTTTTCCTTCGTTTTCTTTCCTTCGTCTTTCCTGCTTAAAAAAAAAAAGAAAGAAAGAAAGAAAAAGAATTTTTCATTTGCAGATCATTGACTTTTTAATGTCAGATTATTTACTCAATAGTCAATAATGATGCCTTTGGATTCATTATGGGCTATCGTGTAAATAGCTAATTGCATTAATTACAGTCTTTTTATAAATGTTTAGTTTGCAGCTCATCACACCCATGGACTTGTAATTGCTGCTATCAGGGCTGATGGGCAGGCACAAGCCCTGGGTCTCTGCTTGGTGACAGGTAGATGATATCCGTTGCCTCTCTTTTAACCTGACAAAATTATATCTACTAACCACATTTGTGTGTGTGTGTGTGTGTGTGTAAGGGGGCTATGGATATTTGTCAATGATCTCACTTCATATTTGTAAAGTTGAGCAATGATTATTGCTATGCAAGTGAAAGTTTGCTTTGCAAAACATTATGTCAATTTATAAAAGAAGGAAAAGTTCATGAGTTAGAAACACCAATTTGAACTTGCTGAGACACAGTGTGTTGCATAAGCCTTTTTTCTTTCATTCTTTCTTTCTTTCCAGATTGGGTTCCATACAGTACAAATTCTCCAAGAACTGAGTAGTGAAACTCACTGCCTCCTCAAACATTGAAGAAAACGTACCAGTGTCGTAGAGTGGATTTGGATTCATTGCACACGCCAAGATTGTAAAGCAGCCTCCTTTTTCTCCCACTGAACAGCTGATGAGTTTGAACTACTGACCTTGTGGTTAGCAGCCCAATGCTTATCCCACAGTGCCACCAGGGATACTTAGGGAGTTAAAGTTGTGGACTTTTTCCAATGGGCAGAGTCTTTTGGGGCGTCATCTTAGTACCTTCCTGGTGCCATTTTTGTATGTACATTTATGGTCCACTGAGCTTTCAGATGGAAAAGGCTTTCCTAAATCAGCTGGGGTTGACCTGGAGTTGTCAGGTGGCTCCTTGGATCAGTAGTTATTCTAATCTTGATGTTATTTCCTCTGTGAGTTCCCACACCTATTTGATCTCTGAGACCCAAATCCCCATTCCCCGATTTTCCTTTTTTAAAATTTTTCCATTTGTAAGTGTGGAATTCAGTAACATTAATTACATCTACAATATTGTATAACCACCACCAATTGCTATTTCCAAAATGTTTTCATCAGCCCAAACTGAAGGCCTGCACCAGGCAATAATCCCCCATTCCTCCATATTCCTTCAACCCTTGACCATCCCTAATTCCTTCCTTTGTGAATTTGACTACGCTAGACATTTCACATAAATGGAATCATACAATACTTGTCCTTTTGTGTCTGGCTTAGTTCACGTAGCATAATATTTGCAAGGTCCATCCATGCTGTAGAATGGATTAGGACTTCATTTGTCTTTATGGATGAGTAATATTATATGTAACATAGTTTGTTTATCCAGTCATCTGTTGATGGTTGTTTTCACCTTTTGACTATTGTGAATAATGCGGCAATGAATATTGGTATACATATATCTATTTGAGTCCCTGATTTCATGTCTTTTGGTATATAACTTTACTGGTCATATGGGAATTCTAAGTTTAAGTTTTTGAGGGACTGCCAAACTGTCTCCACACTACATGCTCTACTTTACATTCCTACCAGTAATGCACAAGCATTCTAATTACTCCACATTCTTCTCAAAACCTGTTAGTTTTTGCTATTTTAGTTTTTTATTAATAATAATCATCCTGGTGGGCATATGATGGTATTTCATAATAGTTTTGATGCCATGTCGTGGGTTAATGCACTGAACTGCAAGGTTGGCTTGAAATGCAAAGTCAGCTGTTTAAGCTCACCAGCTGCTCCTCAGAAACCCTATATAGGGTCGCTATGAGTCAGAACCTACTCAACAGCACTTAACAACACAATGATGACTAATGATATTAAGAATCTTTTCTGCGGATGGGTCTCTTGTGATACAATAGTGAATACTTGTTATCAGGACTGCTTGTGAAGGTTGGAAATGTAAAGGTAGACCTTTTTGTAGCAAGGAGGGGAGTGATTAACTTTTCAGTGTAGGAGCGGAGGTCCCTGGGACCATCAAGGGAGAAGAGCGGAGAGCGGGACCCTACCCAGAGAAGCAGTGATGCCTGAAATGGAGGCAGAGACGATGACGAGGAGAGATGGAGCAGCTGGGGACTTTAGATCCAGAGAGGGAGAGGGGCTATGTGCTGATGACAGGAGGGGCAGACTTGTAGGGTACACCCTTTGGTTGGTTGATGATGCATGGAGGGGATTGTAACCATGGCAATGAAATGATATACGATACGATGAATGTAAAACTAATGTTCTCCCATGTAAACTATCATATAATTCACAATAAAACATTTTTTAAAAAAAGAATCTTTTCATGTGCTTGCTGGACATTTGTATTTCGTCTTTGGAGAAATGCCTATTCAAGTCCTTTACATATTTTAATTGGGCTTTATGTTGTTGATTATAGACATTTTTTGTAGCTCTGTAGGATAAGCACTCAGCTGCAAGGTTGGTTTTAACTGCAAGGCTGGCAATTCAAACTCACCAGCCACTCCTTGGCAACCCTATACAGCGTCGTTATGCGTCAGAACTGGAAGTGATGCTGGCACTTATCAACAACAACAACATAGACATTTTTCATGTATTATATGTATTAAATCTTTATCAGAAATAGGATTTTCAATTATTTTCTCCCATTCTCTAGTTTGTCTGTTCATGTTCTCAATAATGTCCTCTTATGCAAGAGTTTTGTTTTGTTTTTAATTTTTTGCAATGTTTAATTTATCTATTTTTTTCTCTCCATACTCAAAATGTTATATCTAGAAATACCTTGTCAAATCCAACGTTGTGAAGACTTACCCTTATGTTTTTATTTACGAGCCTTATTTAGGTCATTGATCCATTTTGAGTTAATTTTTGTATATGATGTGAGGTATGGTCCAATGTCACTCTTTTGCACATGGGAACTCAGTTGCCCTAGCTTCATTTGTTGAAGAGACTCTTTTTCCCACTGAATGACTTGTCTTCCTTTTTAAAAATCAATCAGCCATGAATGTATGGATTTATTTCTGTACTTTCAGTTATATTCCATTAGTCTATATAGCTGTCCTTATGTAAGACCAACACTGTTATGATTTCTATATTTTGCTGTAAGTTTTCAATTTATAACTGTGAGTCCTCCAACTTTGTTATCTTCTTCAAGATTGGATGGCTCTTCAGGGTCCTTTGAAATTCCACATGAATGTGACTATCAGATTTTGCAACTCTGAAAAATGTCTGTTGGGATTTTGACAGGGATAACACAGGATTCTTCTGTTTTTTGTTTTGTTTTTGTTTTGTTTTTTTGTTATATTACTGGTCAAGTTATGAGCCAAAATGGGATGTTTTGCATGTCAGCAATTCATCAATCCATTTAGAATTGGAGGGAAAATGAGCTTTGGTCAAACTCTAAAATGAATTCATGACACTCATGAGTGACCAGCTTAAGGTAATAACCTTGCATATGGGAACATGGGAGTAGTGCTCTGCCCTAAACAGACACTGGGTACCAGTCTTGTCTGCAAATGAGCCTCTGGAAAAAATGTCCACTTACCCATGCTCTCTCTCCAGAACCTACAAATAACCATGACCCATCCGCCTGCGCCATTTAACCAAAGAGAGCAAGCACTGTCACTCACACTCAAAATGAACGTTCACTTTAAAAAATCTCATTTAAACTGGATTTCACAAGAGGGATATCAAAGCTAACTAGACTTACTAAACTCTGAAACTATCAAAGAAAAATAACTACACTCTCTGCATTTAAAAAATAATAAAATCTGGTATCAGCATTTAAACAAAAATGTTGGTTCTTACCATGAATTCACACCACACCATTTTCTAATTAAATCTGTTCTGTCTCTAGCTGTGCTAGGTATGAATACCTTCTCTGGACTGGGAGGCTTCAAGTTACAGGAGGGCAAAGGCTATGTTTTACCTTTATCTCCACTGGTCCATGTTGTAAGAACTTGGAAAATACTATTGAATTTTCAATGACTAGATTAGGCACTAAAAGGCAAAGATGATTCCTTCCAAAGATGATTCCTTCCAAAGATGATTCCTTGAAAATCCAATGAGACCGCTCTACTCTGCTCATGTGGAACATGAGTTGGAACCAACTAAACAGCAACTAACTTCAGTGGACTGATGTTTAGAGTCATTTGTTTTAGACAACAAGATCTAGGCTCTCAACTGTGAATAAGAACTTGATCCACAGTCACACAAGCCTCATGTGAACACCACAGTGTGCACTACAGCTGAAAAATATACGCAGACATTCAAAAACATTTTCAAAAATTTAAAGTCAGAAATATAAAGTTTAGGGGTTATCCCTCAAATAGCCATTAAGCATAGTTCCCTAAGGGCCCTAGTCCTCAGGCCTTCTAGGAGCAATTCTGTTTCAGGGATGAAGGAAAAGTGCCTCACATGATTTCCAATGGCCGGCATGTGGGCCCTTGGTGGCCGGTGCAAAATGGTCCCTTCCACTTGCTCAATGGTGACAAAGTTCTGAAGGTTGGTGACATAATACATTAAATTCCATATGCATAGTCCTCTATCTCCAGAACATTTCCCCTTATATCTGATAACTTTTTAAATATTATTGGTTGGTAATAAACATATCCTGCCTAGGAGACAAGGAGAAAAATCTACATGGGTGAGATCACACTATTTATTATTCAAGTAAAAGAAAATTTAAAACTATAAAGTAATAAAGCACATTGCAAGTTATATGAGTCTAATCCTTGCTTCTCAACAAAGAAATAAATGCCATGCCTCACTTATCTGGCAACTTTGTGTGCTCAAGCTTGGAGATTTGGGGAAAACTGAGACGTTTGCTTACTAGAAAGGTGTGTTGCATTTCTGACTCTTGGCTGCAAGTGTCAGAATCCAGTGTCAAGGTAATGTAAGTAAAAAGTGCATTTATTGAGATCATTCTCTGAGTGTCTTTGAGTGGAGAGCACTCCTAGATCTCAGGAACCAAGATGAGCAACCAGTCTGCCAAACACCCCCACGCTTTCACTACTGGAAAGAAAAAATATATATATACTTTTCTCTCAGAAGCCTAAGTCCAAAATATCTCAGTGGTCAAGTGATGACCAATGGACAAGTCAGTCATGCCTAGAAATCAATCATAACCAGCTACCCAGGACCACACAGATGTAGTGATAGGGAGGTAGAGTGGATTCTAAGGGAAAAGGATAAGAGGATAAGCAGGGGAAAATCAAGTATCTCTATGTGCAGACAGGACTTCAACTGGTTGTAATCACGGCCATCTCTCCATTATTCATGACTGGGGTATGGTTGGGGAGCAGCAATATAAATAATCTAAACCAGGGTTTCAGACAATTGACAAACATTTCCCAAGCTTTTGCAACATGGCCAGTAGGAGATAAAGGCAAAATATGACCCTTAGCTTCATGGAGTCACAGAGTTAAAAAAGAAATATTCACACCTCCTGGTGTGGCACTGTGGGCTAATGCGTCAGACTGCAAAGTCATTTGAACTGCAAGGTCAGTGGTTCAAGCTCATCAGCCACTCTTTGGAAACCCTATACAGGGTCTCTATGGGTCGGAATCGACTCGACGGCATTTAATAGCAACAACTGCTAGAAACTAAATGGATTTGCTTGACACCTTTTGTGGTGTCAGTTGGTGATAGCACTCAAGTCATTGGGCCAGCTTAGGAACTTTGGTAGATATCAGATGCTGAGTAAAGAGATTTGTCTATGTACTTCTCAAAGCAGGGACATAGGGCACTGAGTCTCTGTTAATGGGGATGGAATAATTTGGGAAGGAATAGTGGTGATGGTTGTACATGATGGTGGTGGTGGTGGTTATGTGCTGCGGAGTTGGTTCTGACTCATAGCAACTCTGTACAGGGCTTCTGAGACTGTAAATCTTTACAGGAGCAGAAAGCCTCAACTTTCTCCTGTGGAACTGCTGGTAGTTTCAAACAAGCTGACCTTGAAGTTAGCAGCCTGACTCGTAACCACTACACTACCAGAGCTTCTTGGTTGTACATGATAAACATTATTAAATCACTGAATTACACATCTAAAATTTGATGAACTGGCAAATGTTTTGTTATATCTATTTTTAACCAAAATTTAAAAAAACAGTTTATGAATCTTTGTAAATAAAGGTCACCTGTGTTTCTCACACAAAGTCCTATTGTTAATGCTGTGTGCAACTCTTAGTTGGACTCGAGTTGGTTCTGACTCAGAGCAACCTGTTTAGGGTTTCCTGGAGTCCTGGTGTGGTGATATGGGTTAATTCATTGGACTGCAAGGTCAGTTTGAACTACAAGGTTGGCAGTTCAAACTCACCAACTACTCTCAGAAACCCTATACAGGGTCTTTATGAGTAAGAATTGACTCGACAGCCTGTAACAACATCAACAACATAGGGTTTCCTAGGAGCAACTGGTGGGTTTGAACTACCAACCTTACGGTTACCAGTCCAGTGCTCATCCTACAATGCCATACCAAGGCTTGTGGAAAGTTCTAGGAATATACAAAGCACACCATATAGTTTGAGTATTTACAATTCTATTAATATTGAAGTTGGAAATAACACAGGAATATACTAGTTGGATGATGTGCAAAGTCAAATATGACAGCTTATCTGTCAAAAAGCTTCACACATGTGAAGCTAAACATTTTGATTGGGTAGAACTGGGGTGGACCCAGCATCTCTCAGGAATAGATGATGGAGATCCATGAATCACATTTGAGAAAACACTGTGTTTGTTGCTCTGGAAATGGAAACATCAAGAGACTCCAGGCCTTTTTTGGCATCCCACAAAGACCGGTAGAGACAGGACTGGAATCCAGGACTCTGAATTCCAAAGTGCTGCCTCTAGCTCACTGAGTGCTTTACCATGTTGCCCAGGTGATTAATGTCTTCAACAACCATAAAATTTTATCTCTCATCCTGATAAGCAACAATTATTTCCCAGAGGGTGGGGCAAATAGAATATAAAACAGAAGATAAGGATGTTATGGAAATTGGAAGAGAAGCCTCCAGTCCCATATTAATCCACAGCACTTTGCTTTAGCCTGAAGACAATTACATTTACTTTGACTTTTACATTTACTGGTGTACAGTGGGTGCATGTTTTTTCCACTTTGAAACAGTAGACTGAAAGCAAATGATACAGAAAAAAAATCAAATGAAAACCCCAGCCACGTCCTCCGAGGAAGAATACTGGAAGAAACTTTAATGCAGATGATCCTGGAACAATTTAATAGCTAAGTGATCCATTATTTTTCTTAACATATATCCTCATTAAAAATAAAGGCAGAGAAGAAAGAAGCTAAGAAATATCTTTTGAAACCCAATGGATTCAATGTCATGTCTTTTACTTTAAAAAAAAAAAAAAACAACAAAACTTAATTTTCCAGGTATCTCAGCATGATCTGAATAAATTATGCTGACAATACCATAATATAAATGATAAATCATCAACACAATTTTCGTGATATATCGCATAAAATGTAAATAATAACCAAGGCTGCTAATTGGCTCGCTTCAGAGGAACAAAGCTGGAGCGCCAGCTCCTCCAGTCTTGAGTCGGTCATTAAGTATTTCTGCTGGTAAGCTCTTTCTGCTGGTTTGGGGAGGAGAGTACAGCTTCCCAGATAAACCTTTGTGTGGAAGTTCTGGCAAACGCGTGGGCCAATGGGCCAGTGTGAGAATGTGGTCAATCAAAGGCAACCTTTCTTTGTCCCTGCTGACCACCAGTGGGCTTGGATTTCACTTGGTTGCCAATGTCCTCAGAGAAAAAACAAGACTTAAACAAGGAAAATTTCTATCTGAAAGGCATTGAAGTTGCTGGCTCTTTCCAAAAACTCTTATGACTCATTTTAATTTTTGGTTTTTGTTTTTTTGTTTTTCATTTTGATGACAATTTGATTACAACTTCACTTGACCAGAAACATAAGCTCTTTCTCTGTGCTTCTTATTTTGAAAATACCTTGTTAGCATTCATCATCTGTTTATGGAGCTTAAATATATGTATATTCTGCCTCGTTTCCTCAAACAAATCCTCCTCCTTTCTTACAGAGTTGAGGTTCTTATCAACAATGTTCTGCTGCGTCAAGCAATGTTTTGGGACAAAATAGCCTGGTGTACAGTGGGTGTGTTCACTTACTCAGATGAGAATGCCAGACAGAGGGTCTGAGTTCTGAGGGACACAGGGTGGAGGCTAATGCCATAGACCAGGGCTCTACCCTCAGGCTCTTACATTCTCATGGGGTGGAGGGGACACAGAGAGTGAAAAAATAAAAGTACCAACAAATTGAGCTGAGGGCTGAACAGTAGGAGAGAGTGGCCGAGGTGATGGGTGAGGAGAAGAAGTTTCCATGAGGAGGTGACATTTGAGCTGAGACCTGGGTGATCAGAAGATCTTGGGAAATGGAATATTAAGTGTAAAATCCCTGAACCAGGAGCCTGGTGAGTGGGAGACTGAGAAATATGAAAGGCAAGGAGGCAGCAGTTGGGAAAACCATTTCTCTGTTTCGGATGATTCTGCTCCCGTGAAGAGAAGGGTTTCTTCCTGCCACCCTCACGGTCACTACCTGGCTTTGTCCCATAGCTTCCACTTCCCATGACTCCTTCCATTAAGCCAGCCTCGATGCAGTTCTCACACCCAGTCTCCTCCTAGTTACTCATGCTTGGGATTGTAGTTTGTCGCCTCCTCAAACACATTAGCCTCCTAAGTGTACGCCCACTCAACTTGGAGCCTGGACAGCCCAGCACAGATGTGCTTTAATCCCAGGATGACAGTTCGATGGCACTTGCAAAGACTAGTCTTTGAGGCTGGTTTCAGTGCTGGCTTCCACTTTGCTGTCCAAGTAATAAGGAGGCCAGCTAAGAGCTTCACCAGTTAGGAGGTGGTACCTCACCTCCTTTCTGTCCACTCACACAGACCCAGCCAGTTGTCTCCTGGTTTTTCATCAAGATAATTGTGGGTAGCTCACCATCTCTAAGGAGATGCAAAGTTAGCAGATGAGGACCCTGACACCTGAAACTGGGGTTGTCACTCCATCCACTGGAGATTCCCATAAGCAACTTGCAGCAGAGGGCGACTCTGTTGAAAGAAAGCTCCAAAAAACAAGGAACCTCCACTAAGTATTTCTTTTTCATATAAATCAGCAGCCTTAGGACCTTCCAAGGGTTAACTTGGACACTGGCTGGCACCTCAGGGAGTAGCCCCATGGAGCCAAGCAGCAGATGGAAAGGGCAGCTTTTACTGTCACAAACTATCAAGACAGGAAAAGCAGGCAAACAAAGTACTGCAGTAGTTAGCAGCTCTCTTCTTGTTGCTGGCATTTCTATCCCCCACCCCGCCATCATCAAAGCCATTTATTAAGCACTCCATCTGCATAGAGTTCCAATTTTGGTCCAGGACAAAGTGAGTTAAGCAGACACAAGGTCCCCATTGCCAAAGCTTGGTTCCATCGGGGAGAGACAGTAATACAGCAAACTACGTAGTTAAGGCAGGCATTAAGCCAAAAGGCAAAGTTACAAAGTATTTACATTAAGTGCAGGCAAAAGGGTCAGAAGATTCAAATGAGGACAAGAAATGGGGGAAGAGGGTCTTGTGGAAGTTTAACAATTCTTCCATTTGGATCCCAAAGACTCCCTTATGGTATTCAATGGATAGGCGCAAAAGAGGACAGTTCTTCCATCTATCGTTAATGCTAAAACTGTACAGCAGATGTTCAGGAACAACATAGCATAGACTCACTTTCCCTGTCCCTCTGCTATGAATGCAGCTAAATGAACTGTGAAAGCTGGAAAGAAGAACGTGGGCTGCCTGGGAACCTCCGGACTGCAGAGACAGCATGCTAGATTCCCTAGTTTTACTTTTTACCTTCCTTATGTTCCCAGACTACATTTCAAAGAGATTTGCAACCTGGTACTGCCAACAGGTGCATGCACCCACATTCACTAATTCACATTAGTGAATAATCTAATGTCTCTTCTAGCCTGTAACTCCCACCAAACAATAACTCTGCCCTGCTGGGTCTGGTGGGAGAAAGTGTTGGGTAAGATATGGGGGGACAAGATTCAGCTGTGGATATTAGCAGCGTTCACTGTAATTATAAAAACTTGAAACTAAATGGGATATTGGATCTCACCACCATCAAAAAAGGGCCACAAGTGGATCCCATCCTTGGGACCCCAAGATCCCTGTACAATGAACTCCTCAGCCCAGGGACAGAAAGTTGTGACATCGGAGGAGTGACAGAGATGCCACAATAGAACCAAGAACCAGAGCACTAGACAGAGCAGTGGGCTTCCCAGCCCACATGACAAGCAAAGCTGAATGACCTTGTGCACGAAGCTTCCTTGCTGATCCACGGAGATAAAGCTGAGTGCCTTCAGGCTGAGGCTTATGGTGGTGTGGTGGGAGACTGAGAAACACGGAAGCCAAGGAGGCAGTAGTTGGGAAAACTGTTTCTCTGTTTCAGATGACTCTGACTGCAGCTGAGTGGAACAACTGCTCCCTGAGCATTTTTTGATCCTGTATTGTAGCTTGTTCACTTTCCTAATAAACCCCATAACTGTGAGTATTGTCTCTGAGCTCTGTGTGGTCGTTGCCACCAGCTCTGGTAGCGTAGTGGTTACGAATCGGGCTGCGAACCTTAAGGTCAGCGGTTCGAAACTACCAGCCACTCCGCGGGAGAAAGATGAGGCTTTCTACTCCCGTAAGGATTTACACCCTCGGAAACCCTGTACAGGGTCGCTATGGGTTGGAACCGACTCGAAGGCACTTAACAACAACAACAACTGAGTAGTAAACAGGGTTACGGGAAGAATGGTTGGTGTTTCATATTTTGCAAACACGAAAATCAAGTTAACTCAAAGGACCAGGAAAGGAAAAGCCACAAAGACCTAGTCAAACTCCCAAACCACATTCACACCCAGGTCCCCAGGACCAAACTGATCTGTGGAATGTAATTGTTATTGTTAGCTGCCATCGAGTCAGTACCGATTCATAGCGACCCCTATGCACAACAGAACGAAACACTGCCTGGTCTTGGGCCAACATCACAATTGTTGCCACACTTGAGCCCATTGATGCTGCCACTTTGCCAATCCATCTCGCTGGGGGTCTTCCTCTTTCTCTGACCCTCCACTTTACCAAACATGATATCCTTCTCCAGAAACTGGTTCCTCCTGACAATATGTCCCAAGTATGAGAGAAGAAGTTTGTCCATCCTGGCCTCCAAGGAGCACTCTGGCTGCACTTCTTCCAACACAGATCTGTTGATTCTTTTGGCAACCCATGGCACTTTCAATATTCTCATCCAACACCATAACTCAAATGCATCAATTATTTTACAGTCTTCCTTATTCACTGTCCAGCTTTCACATACGTATGAGGTTATTGAAAATACCATGGCTTGGGTCAGGCACACCTTAGTCCTCAAGCTGACATCTTTGCTCTTCAACACTAAAAAGTTCTTGTGCAACAGATTTGCCTAATGCAATACATGGTTTGATTTATTGATTCCTGATTCCATGAGTGTTGGTAGTTGATCCAAGAAGAATGAAGTCCTTGACAGCTTCAATCTTTTCTCCGTTGATAAGAATGTTGGTTATTGGTCCAGTGGTGAGGATTTTTGTTTTCTTTACATTGAGATGCAATCCATACTGAAGGCTGTGCTCTTTGATCTTCATCAGTAAATATTTTAAGTTGTAATGTTGTTGTTGTTGTTATGTGTCATGGAGTCGGTTCTGATTCATAGCGACCCTGTACAGGGTTTCTGGGGCTGTAAATATTTGCGGGAGAAGAAAGCCTCATCTTTCTCCCACAGAACAGCTGGTAGTTTCGAACTGCTGACCCTGAGGTTAGCAGCCCAATTCGTAACCACTACGCTACCAGTGAAACTGTAGGCCATTCCAGTCCATGCTCCCCAACTTGGCCGTGGTGCATGGTTTGATATACTGACAGTAGCAGCAAAAACAACAAAGCCCAGTTATCTAAGCTTGTGCTACATAGCCATGGATCTGGAAGGAAATCAGATCTGCCCTCAGCAGCAGCGAAGCCCTGAAGTGACCCACACCTCACCCCACAATCAGGCATCAAGGATCTGCTCTCAGCAGCAGCAAAGCCTCATGTCTCCCTGTTCTTCACCTGGAAGCATAAGGAGACCCAAGCGAAAAGTGGTCTCTCCTCCCTAGAAAGTCACCTAGGATTAGCAGGTTCTACAGGGACCCACTTTCTGATTGCATTTGCAGAGACTGAACAGGATCCCCAGTAGCCCCAGAGAGATGAAGCTGACAAAATAGCTTTCCAAGAGCTCAAAAAATGAAATCAGTTTTAGAATTGAAACCCATAAAGCCAGAGAGCGTTTACATTCAACAAATCATACACTTTGTTTCATCTCAATGATTGCAATCCCTTCCATGCAACAACAGATACCCCACTTCCTCCCTGTGCTTCCTATTTGCATTCCACCCTCCTTCCCATCCCTTCTCAACTTTGTCCTTAGGAAAATATGTTGTCCTTCTGATTTCAAATGATTGACCATTGCATGATGAGCATACTTTCCTAGTGTTGTTCTTCCCCATTATACCTATCTACTGCTTGGCTGAAAATTGGGCCAGGAGGGTGAGTTTCTTTCCAGACCTGAAAAATGAACGAGGAGGTTCCTCCTGTCTCTCTCAGACCAGTAATCCCGGTCTCTATTTTTGTTTTTATTGTTTGGATTCTTTTTTAAAATCATAATTTTGAATTTTGCTCCACATTTTATCCCACTCTATCCAGGACCCTCTAACGTGATCCATTTTAGAGTAGTTTGTACTGATAACTGGGCACCGTCTAGTTCTTCTGGCCTCTGAGATGTGGAGACTGATGTTCCATTAGTCTATTGGACTAATTGATTCCAATCCTCCTCAATTCGTATCACTCTACTTCCTTCCACACATGGAGAGACCAATAGCTACATATTAGACAGTCACTCATGAGCTTTTCAGATCCCAGACACTACTCACAAAAGTAGGATATTGTAAACTATGTTAAGCTAATTGACCATGATATCTCCCAAGGCCCAGCAATTCATTGCCTTAAGAGGTTTGATAACATCCAGGAAGTTTTCATCACTATGTCTGCATGTGCTCCACCACATTCATAGTTGTGTTTGCAGAAAAGAAAAATTACCCATGTACAATACGAGTATTCTCTTTCAAACGCATATGTTTGAGTTTAAAGGGGATATTTGTACATGGGTATTTATTTGTGATATATATATATATATATATATCCCTCTTCCTCCCTTACCTATTCAACCTATGTATCTACACACAGAACACTGTTGTTCCAAGGCTGTGTATGTGTATCACTGTTTTCCTCCATCCCCTTTAACCCACGCATGCTTACTTATTCAACCTATGTATCTACACACAGAACACTGTTGTTCCAAGGTTGTGTATGTGTATCACTATTTTCTTCCATCCCCTTTAACTCACGCACGCTTACCTATTCAACCTATGTATCTACACACAGAACACTGTTGTTCCAAGGCTGTGTATGTGCATCACTATGTTCCTCCTTCCCCTTTAACCCACGCATGCTTTCCTATGTCTTCACCTGTCTTCATATTATTCTTATGCCACCCTCCCTCTTCTTGTATATTGTCCTCCTCCTTCTTGTATATAGCCTTCCCCATCATCTGAGTTAATGTGTGTCTACCCTCTAGATAATGAATTGTTCTGCCTTCCTTCCCATCCCTGGTAACCATCAAAGAATGTTTCTTTTAAGAATTGATAAAAGAAATAAAAACGGAAACAAATGAGTATATAGCAAAATTTCAGGATACAAGGCTAATACAAAAAAGTCAATTGTTTTCTTATATACCAGCAAAACCCCAGTATAACTTATTTTGTTTAAAAGATAATTCACAATATAATAAAAATCATGAAATACTTTTCCATAAATAGAACAAAATATGTCCAGTGTCTATATGGAAAAAACTATAAAACTCTGAGCTAAGAATTCAAAGACAATCTAAATAACTCAATGTATAACCCGTGTTTATAGATTAGAAGACTCAATATTTTCCCAACTTGATCTTTGGATTCCATGCAATCCTAACCAAAATTCCACAAAGCTGTGTTGCATATGTTGTAAGATAAGCACTGGACTTCTAACTGCAAGGTTGGTGGTTCAAACCCACCAGCCACTCCTTAGAAAACCCTATACAGGGTCACTACAAGTTGAAACCCAGTCTATGACACTTAACAACAACAACAGCAGCATCTTATACATATGTTGTTGCTGTTGTTGTCAAGTGTTGTCAAGTCATTTCCAACTCATAGTAACTCTGTATAGGGTTTCCAAGGAGCAGCTGGTAAGTTTGAATCACCAACCTTGTGGTTCAAACCAACCTGGCAATCCAGTGCTTTAACCCACACCAGGACTCCATCTATAAACAAATTAATCCTACAGTATATGTGGAAAAGCAAGAAAAAAAGAATAGTCAAGACATACTGGAGAAGAATAATGTTGGATGAACACTATGCAATTTTAAGATATACAAGACGACTTGAAGATGTTTGTGGAAAATGGAATTTATTTTTCCATGAACTTTTTGAAGCCCCCTTGTACTTACAACAAAGTTAGTGAAATTGAGCATGTTATTGGTGAAAGGGCAGAAACATAGGCCAATGATATACAATAGAAAGCCTTAAAATAATATCCATAAAAATATAGTCAATTGATTTTTGACAAAGGAGCAAAAGCAATTCAATGGACAAATGATAATCTTTTCAACAAATTATGTTGGATTAAGTGGGCATCTATATGCAAAAAAATTAAAATAAAGGAATCTAGACAAGTCCTTACATATTTCATAAAAATTAACTCAAAAGGAATCATATATCTAAAAGTAAAATGAAAGACTAGAAAACTAGACAAAAACATAGAAGAAAATCTTGGTAACCTTGAGTCTGGAATGAATTTTTAGATTCAGCACTAAAAGCATAACCTATAAAGGAGAAATTGATAAGTTAGACCCCGAGTTTGATAATAAGTATTTAGATTCAACATCACAAACATGATTTATAAAAGGAAAGAATCAATGAGTTGATCTTCATTAAGATTAAAACTTTTTCTGTGTGAAAGGCACCGTAAAGAGAAGTAAAAGAAAAGTTTGTGGTTAGACTGGAATAACATATTTGCAAAATAAATATCATAAAAAGGACTTGTATCCAAGATATACAAAGGAGTCTTGGAACTCAGTAAGAAAACTATTAACTCAATTTAAAAGTAGGCAAGAGATAGGAACAGACAACTCACCAAAGATGTACAGATGACAAATAAGCATGTTAAAGGGATGTACAGATGACAAATAAGCATGTTAAAGGGATGTTCAGATGACAAATAAGCATGTTAAAGGACACTCGGCATCATTCATTATTGTTGTTGTTGTGTGCCATCAACTTGGTTCTGAATGATAGGAACACTGTGCAGAGTTTCCAAGGCTGTAAATCTCTGCAGAAGCAGAAAGCCTCATCTTTTTCCTGTGGAGTGACTGATAGATTTAAAAACCCAACTCTGCAGTTAACAGCCCAACACGTAACCCACTGTGCCAACAGAGCTCCTATCATTTGTTATTTATTGTTATTAAGTGTCATCAAGTTGGTTCTAACTCATAGCAACCCTGGTTAGGGTTTCTGAGGAGTGGCTGGAGAGTTGGAACTGCCAACCTTGTGGTTCAAACTGACCTTGCGGTTCAGTGTTTATTATCAGGGTAACACAGACTAAAACAATAATGAGATACCACTACCCAACTGTTGTTAAATGCCATTAGATCCGTTACAACTCATAGTGACCATCTAAAGGTTTCCAAGGAATAGCTGGTAGGTTTGAACTGCCAATCTTGTGATTAGTAGTCCAGTGCTTAACTCTAGTGCCACACAAGGACTCCAATCAACTATTAGAAAGGATCAAATTAAAAACAAAAAATGAAAGAAATAAAAACCCAATGGTACCAAATATTATGGAGGAACATAAACCTTCATTCATTGCTGTTACGAATGTAAAATGGTACAGCCATAAGATCTAAGCAATTTCATTCCTAGGTGTTTACCCAAATGTTGTGAAAATTGTCTCCATAATTATCAAATAGGTGAATGTATAAACAAATTGCAATAAATCCATACAATGTATAATTGTTCAGCAATAAAAAGAAATGAGTTACCAAGCCATAAAAAATTCATGGATGAACCTTACATTCATATTACTAAGTGAAAGAAGTCTGTCTGGAAAAGGATTCACACTGCATGATTCCAATTACCTGACATTCTGAAAAAAAGGAAAAACTATGCTATTATTAGGTGCCATCAAGTTGGTAACAACTCTGAGAAACCTTATGCACACAGAACGCAACACTGTCCTGTATCAGCCTCACAATCATTGCTACACTTGAGCCCACTGCTGCTGCCAATCCATCTCATTGAGAGTCTTTCTCTCTCTCACTGACCCTCCATTTTACCAAGCATGATGCCCTTCTTCAGGGACTGGTCCTTCCTGATTATCTGTTCGAAGTATGAAAGATGAAGTCTGGACATCCTGGATTCTAAAGAGCATTCTTCCAGTACAGATTGGTTTGTTCTTTTGCCAGCCCATGATACTTTTACTATTCTCCTCCAATATCATAACTCAAATGCATCAGTTCTCCTAAGGTCTTCTTTATCCACAATTCAACTTTCACATGCATACGAGGTTGAACACCATGGCTTAGGTCAGGCACACCTTTGTCCTCAAGCTGACATCTTTGTTCTCCAACACTTTAAAGAGGTCTTGTGCAGCAGATTTGCCTAATGCAATCCGTCATTTGATTTCCTGACTGCTGCTTCCATGAGTGTTGATGGGTGATCCAAGCAAAATGAAGTCTTTGACAACTTCAATCTTTCCTCCATTTATATGGATGTTGTTTATTGGCCCAGTGGTGAGGCTTTTTGTTTTCTTTACATTGAGGTGCAACCCATAACAAAGGCTGTTGTCTTTTATCTTTTCTAAAATACTTAAGTAATTTAAGTCCTCTTCGCTTTCAGCATGCAAGGTTGTATCATCTGCATATCTCCAACCTTGATGTCTCGTTTTTCTTCATTATAATACAGCTTCTCAAAGTATTTGCTTAGCATACAGGTTGAATAAGTATTGTGAAAAATACAACTCTGGTGCACACCTTTCCTGATTTTAAACCATTCAGTCTTCCCTTGTTCTATTCAAGCAACTGCCTCTTGGTCTATGTACAGATTCCTCATGAGTACAATGAAATGTTCTGGAATACTCATTCTCTGCAATGTTGTCCATAGCTTGTCATGAACCACACAATCAAAAGCCTTTGCGTAGTCAATAAAGCACAGGTAGACATTTTTCTGGTATTCTCTGCTTTCAGCCAAGATCCATCTGACATCAGCAATGATATTTCCTAGTCCACATTATTTTCTGAATCTGGCTTAAACCTCTGGAAGTTGTCTGTCAATGTATGGTTGTAGCTGTTTTTATATTATCTTTAGCAAAATTTTACTTGCATGTGATATTAATGATGTTGTCCGAAGATTTGTTCATTCCACTGGAAACACTATAGAGCCAATAAAAGATAAGTGGTTTCCCACGTTTCCCAAGACAGAAAGGGTTGAATAGGTTGAAAGCAAAGGGAATTTTTCAGGGTTGTGAAGCTATGATACAAAACAATGATGATAGATACATGACATCAAGTATTGTCATAAACTAGAGAACTTTACAACACTAAGAAACTAAGGATAAACGTTAAAACAATGATTTTTAAAAACCTGCTGCTAGGTTGGTGAATAACAATTGACCTAATAATAGTACAAATGCACGAATCGACCTTGTTCAGGTGAATTGGTGGTGTGGGGAAAGAGGAGTAGGGGGTGCTGATCTAAGTAATTTTAAAAATGAATGTAATCTGTAAGACTGAAGGCAAAAAGAACTACCAATAAGCACTGTATGCTGTTTGACAAAGTTGTTTCCCACAGGGATCTAGGGAAACAATTTTCATGCTGCTATGAATGTATACTGAAAAAGAGTAATTTAGTACATGGATGGCTTATGAGGGGAGCCAGATTTCTCAATCTGAATGGGAGAGAACAGATAAGCAAAGGAAGAAGGCATGATTGATACATGTAGTAATGAATTAGAGTAGTAGACATCAGTATCAACTCATACTTGCTTTAATAAAGACCATTCAATATAGTGGGACAGACCACCAGTTACTCATATGCAAGTTCAGGCTGAAGCTATAGAAAATTAAAACACATCCACGAGAACCAAATATGACCTTGAATAAGGTATGTTTCTTCAGGTATGTTCTTCAGCTGCTCCTTGGAAACACTATACAGGGTTGCTATGAGTCAGAACTAATATGGAGTCCTGGCATGGTGCTGTGGGTTAATGCACTAGACTGTAAAGTCGGGTCGGTGGTTCAAGCTCACCAGCCGCTCTTTGGAACCCCTATACAGGGTCACTATGGGTCAGAACCGACTCGACAACACTTAACAACAGCAACATGAGTCAGAACTGACTGCACAGCACTTAACAACAATAGATGCATATATTTCTGGATCTGTCATCTTAGAACCCCAGTAGCAATGAGCACACACCTAGACCTAGATCTTGGTTTCTAACACCATACTCTAATAAATGGAACCAAGATGCCTTAGAGAAATGGTTAATTCTAGAACCTGAGTAGGAAATATAAATGACGAGCCTGGAGCATGGCCAAAACAGTAACAATGTGAGCATCCAAATACACTTGTATTAGAATACAACTCAAAATATAAACTAAGTATCCCAGAATCCATACTAATATAATGAATGATTGATTGAATAAATGTGGGAGAAGAGACAAATCTCCATGCAGCATTTCACTAATTATGAACACAGTCCAGCCTCAAGTAAGGAGAACATAACTTCCCGGACCTTAAAAGGTGGTGGTGATGGTGTACCATGGAGTTGATTCTGACTCATAGCAACCGTACATAGGGTTTCTGAGGCTGTAAATATTTACCAGAACAGAAAGCCTCATCTTTCTCCTGCAGAACGACTGGTAGTTTCAAACTGTTGACCTTGAAGTTAGCAGCTCGACTCGCAACCACTACGCTACCAGAGCTCCTTAAATTGAGCATCATAAAGTGACTATTTCTAGAGTCTTGTTGTGGTGCTGTAGGATGAGCATCAATCTCAAGGTCGATTTGAACTACAAGGTCAGAGGTGCAAACTCACCAGTCACTCCTTGGAAACCCTATCCAAGGTCACTATGAGTTGGAACCAATTCAATGGTACTTAACAACCATCCAGTAAGATAAGGGGAGAAGGGTAGAGTGACTTTTGTTGTTGTTAAGAGCATTGGAGTCCGTTCCAACTCATAGCAACCCTATATAGGCTTTCCCAGATGCTGCTATTAATAGTCCAGTGCTTATCCTACAGAGACACACTTAGTCACTTGGTGGTGGTGGTTATGTGCCGTCAATTCAGTCCCCACTCTTAGTGACCCTGTAAAGGGTTTCTGAGGCTGTCAATCTTGATGAGGGCAAAAAGCCTCATCTTTCTCCTGTGAAGCTCCTGATAGATTTGAATTACTGACCCTGTGTAGCTCGTAATCCACTACACTACCAGGGTCACTTACAACAGAGGTAAATTATGTGAATAGTGTGTACCTTTGATCTGATGTGAGGAAGAGAATAGTTTATCTGTGGTCTTTCTCACAAAAGTAACCCCAGTCTAATTATGGGGGGGGGGGGGAATCAGAAAAGCTCTAAAAGAGGGATGTTCTCTAAACCACATGCCAAGTGCTCCTAAAACATGTCAAGGTCATAAATACAAGGAAATTCTGAGAAACTGCTCAGCCAAAAAGAGCATATGTTGTTGTTGTTGTTAAGTGCCGTCGAGTTGGATCCAACCCATAGCGACCCTGTACAGGGTTTCCGAGGCTGTAAATCTTTACGGGAGCAGAATGCCTCATTTTTCTCCTGCGGAGCGGCTGGTAGTTTCGAACTGCTGGCCTTAAGGTTCGCAGCCCGATTCGTAACCACTACGCTACCAGAGCTCAAGAAAGCATGAAAACTGACTGTAATGTGGTATTCTGGAACTGAAAAAAAAAGGACGGGAGGTCAAAACAAGGTGACTGAATAAAATAAGAAATCTGTTAATAAAATATATATCAAGACAAGTTCCTTAATTGTAGGAGCCCTGGTGGCTCTGTAGGATAAGCATTGGTCTGTAAATCACAAAATTGGTAGTTCAAACCCACCAATTGCTCTGCAGGAGAAAAATGATGCTTTCTGCTCCTGCAAAAGTTTATTGCCTCAGAAACCCTAGACAGTTTTACCATGAATCATAATCAACACAACAGCACATGACAACATTAATGCATTAATGGTAGCAATGGTACCGTACTAATATACTGATGTATGATGTGGGAGTCCTGGTGCTGTGCTGTTGGATAAGAAAGCCACTCCTTGGAAACTACACAGGATCACCATGGGTCAGAACCAACTCAACTTCATAACGACATATGATGTTAATAATAACATATGATGTTAATAATAACATATGATGTTAATAATAACATTGTTGTTAAGTATCACTGAGTCAATTCCAACTCACAGCAACCCTATATAGGGTTTCCAAGAAACAGCTCATGGGTTTGAACTGCCAACCTTGTGGTTTGCAGTCCAGTAATATATGATGCTAATAATAATATATGATGTTAATAATGGGATATAAGATATATATAGTAATTTAATCGTCAGATTGTTGTTGTTGTGATGTTCCGTGGAGTCAGTTCTGACTCATAGCAACCCTGTACAGGGTTTCTGAGGCTGTAAATCTTTATGGGCGCGGAAAGCCTCATCTTACTCCCACAGAGCAGTCGGTAGTTTTGAACTACTGACCGTGAGATTAGCAGCCCAATTCGTAATCACTGCGCTACTAGTGCTCCTTAATGATCAGATTACTTCAGTTAAAATCTAGACTATCAAGATAAAGAACAAATTATCTTATCTGAACAATGCCCATTAGACTATGTGAGAAAATGCCCAGTATCAGTGTAAATTTGTTTACTTTAGAGACAACACAACCTGGAATGAAAAAGAAAAAGTTACAGAACTACTCAAATATGTAGAAAAGAAAGTTCATAATCACTAGAAGCATATACTGGGTCCCTCCAGGAGCTTGCTGTCAGCAACTGACACCTAGACACATGCAGATGACTTCACAAAACCCAAGCCACTCTACAGACAACAGCTGAGATTACGCTAGTCCCAGTATACAAAGCAAACATAAAACACCTACTCACTGTATTCAGGTCTTTAACATTCTTTAAGAGATTCACAATCTTTTCTGTGCATTGCACCAAATATAATGTTTCAAAATTATTTTCTAAAGTGGCTAAGATGTTTGTGTTATAGCCTTTGGAAAAGCTACACCTAGGGGAGATGATTAAGTAAATTCGCCACTGTTTCATTTACCATATTTTGGAGGTCTAGCTACCACCAGGCATTCTCTCATGCATAGCTTTAGGGGAGAGATAATCTTGTATGCAAATCAAAGGTTTAGGGAAAATAATAAAAATGTGAGCCACTGTTACAAAAAAATGAGTTGATTGCCAATCAGAAAGAGAGCTTTGCACATGTCTAGGATCTCAGACACTTAATCTCTTTGCGCTCCCAGCTGCCATTATTTCAGTATCAGCTCTGAGGCATGCAGGCAAAGACAATACTGGGGCATATTTTATATATCAAATTGTTTAACACATTTGTCTCAGGTCCTTCGTTATATCTTGTTCATGAACAACTGCCATGGTTGTCCAGCAGGATTTTCTGTTATAAAGAAATGCAAACTGAGTTTGGAACCATACATAAATAATCTTTGTTTAAATGCTTCTACTAAGTGGATTATTATGCCTGTGTGTTCAACAAAGGCTGAGTGCTTTGTAGAAAGAATTTTTTGATGCCAATGTGATTATAGAACATTACTAATAAATAAATTCTGTGCTTCATTATCATCTTTTGCCCTGAGAGACCAAGGAGCATTACAAGGTTAATTGGTTAATCCCAAAGTGGAACCATGTGGTTAAGTGGCACATTTCAATTAGTACATCTGGATTGAAGAGAGAATGGGGTCTTCTTCCTTACTGTGGACTCAAGGTAATCTCTGCCCATATTTTAGAGCGAGTTGAATGATCATTCCTGTTGAATGAAGCTGTGGTTCCCCAACTTTTCATCATAACCAACCTCTCATTTTTTTCCCTCAATTAATTACTTGGAAATGCTGTCTATGACACAAAGCAAACTGACTACAATTAATTCATCGTCTAACTCTTTTTTAATCTAAGGTGTGTGGTTGCGATCAGAGCTGTGAGTCATCTTGAAAAAACCACCATCACCTGAAGGACTCTACTTCAAGACCAGAGCGAAGACACTTGAGAGCTGCTTTATCCTTCAGACACATCTTAAGAAAATTCACTCTTTTCCACTAAAATGTTTGAAATGTTTATAAAACAGTTGTAGAAATGGACTTGGGAATCCCAATTTGGAAAATACTAGCTTAGCTAACTTACTTGAGGTAAGGAAGTAGGAACTGAAGCTGCATTTCAGAATTATTTAAATGTTCCAAGGAATGCTGATCACTATGCTTGGTTCTGAGATCCACTAGCATACCATCGTCAGCCTTTAAGAAAAAGGGACATTTATGGTAGTTGGAGGCAAAGGGAATGGATAAAAATACTTCATAATATTATAAAAGCATCCATCAATGCCAGGAGACAAAAACTCATTGTTTAAAGAAGTGTAAAGGAAAAAAAATGAAACACAAATTTCCTGGTTAATCAAACACAAACAAGTTAAAAACAGTACAGTTGAACAGTTTGCTTAGAATTCTAGAACATAATCTAGGTACAGACTCCTGGTGTGGCCATAGACTTCAAACCACCAGGTCAGCAGTTCACACCCACCAGCTACTCTTCAGAAACCCTACTGTTGTTGTTAGGTGTTGTTGAGTTGCTACTGACTCATAGCAACCCAATGTACAACAGATTGAAACACTTTCCAATTCGGGGCCAACTTCACAATTGTGCTATGCTTGAGCCCATTACTGCTGCCATGTGGCAATCCATCTCATTGGGAACCTTCCTCTTTTTTTCCCAACCTTCCACTTTACCAAGCGTAACGTCCTTCTCCAGAAACTGGTCCCTCCTGATAATATGTCTGAAGTATGAGAGACAACCTGGCTTCCATGGTTGCTATGAGTCACAACTGATGGCACTTAATAACAACAGCAACAAATAGGTACAATAAGGGACGAGAGAATTACCTGCCCAAATGGCTATCCAGTCTTCTTTCTTGTAGTTTGAACTTAACTAAAATTCAATTTCAGATGGAGAGTGGACACAGATCTTGCTTATAGGCATGTTGTTGTTGTTGTTAAGTGTCATTGAGTCAGTTCTGACCCACAGTGAACCTGTATAGGGTTTTTGAAAAGCAGGTGGTGAGCTTGAATCACCACCCTTGTGGTTCAAACTGACTTTGCAGTCCAGAATGAACTCACAGCGCCACACCAGGACTCCGCTTATAGGCATGGTGGTGGTGGTGGTTATGTGCCATGGAGTCAGTTCCGACTTATAGCCACCTGCATAGGGTTTCCAATGCTGTAAATTTTTATGGAAGCAGAAAGCCTCATCTTTCTCCCACAAAACAGCTGACCTTGAGGTTACCAGCCCAATTCATAATAACTATGCTACCAGAGCTCCTTGCTTATAGGCATAGGCATTGGTTGGTTGGTTGTGTGCCATGGAGTCAGTTCTGACTCATAGCAACCCTGTACATGGTTCCCCAGGCTGTATATCTTTCTGGGAGCAGAAAGCCTCATCTTTCTCCAGCGGAGCAGCAGGCAGTTTTTAACTGCTGACCTTGCGGTTCACAGCCTGATTCATAACCACTATGCTACTAGAGCTCCTTGCTTATAGGCATTGTTGTTGTTGTTGTTGTGAAGTGCCGTTGAGTCGGTTCTGACCCATAGCGACCCTGTATAGGGTTTCTGAGGAGCAGCTGCTGAGCTTGAACCACCAACCTTGAAGTTCAAATGGTTTTGGCAATCTGGTGCATTAACCCACAGCGCCACACCAAGACTCCAGGCATAGGCATAGGTATGATTAATTTTAAAGGCCTTCTCTCACATAGGTCCAGGTCCTAAATGTTTGCCCATAGTTTTAACTGTTAAGAAATTATAGTCAAAAGTATACTGTGGAGTTGTAAATAGCTCATAATAGACCACTTCTCCCACTGAACTAAGAAACCATATTAAATACAAAAATTTAAAAACTCATGCATCAATGAATCAGAGAGCTACTGAAAAAGTCATGATTGAGGATTCATGATCCCGAGAAAAAGGGAGAAGAACAGAGGTGAGTCCAGCATTCCACTGACTGATTTTCCCCAGGGAGCTTTTTCCTATCAGAGGCAGAAAGGGGCAGGAGACTGAGAGCCAGGCTAGGGGAAAAAAATTGGAATTCAAGACTGCCAGGTAGCTACATGTAATAGTCCAAGTTCCCAGAGAGACAGTTCCAGGGACATGAACCAGGCACTCTGTTCAGTTTGTGCCTTGAGATCGATTCCAAAGCTTTGCAGGGCTAACTCTTCTGAAACCAAACAGAAAATGGATAAAATGCTGAAGGGAGCTGCTGGCAATTTTGCCATGTGATAAAGAAAAAAAAAAAAAAAAAAAAACCAGCAACAACAAAAAACCCTCAAGTTCAAAAATGGTCAGTGAGGCAGAATATCCAAGGTTTAGTTGGAACAAACTGGAGCAAAGCAGAAACAGAATCAGCCTTGCGAAGACTGAAACACAGACAGGAATCTGTTCTGGATAGGATTATAGCGATATGTTCACACTCTCTACTTCCTGCCAGATGAAGATAATCACCCAAAGTTTCTACATTTTTTCAGAGAATATATCTGGCATCCAATTAAAAAAAAAAAATTACCAAGCTCAGAAAGAAATAAGACCAAGGGAATGAGAGGGGAGGGGACATTCAAACAGAAACATCTCTATAGGTTTAGGTTTATCATTCATGGATTTTTGAATAACTGTGATTAACAAATTCAGGAAAATAGATGACAAGATGTACATTCCAAATCAACGGAATTATATATATATTCTGGAGACTTGGTGTGGTATGGTGCCTTAGGATAAGCACTCGACCTCTCAACTTCAAGGTCACTTTGAACCACATGGTCGGCAGTTCAAACTCACCAATCACTCCTGGAAAACCCTATACAGGGTCGCTATGAGTCAGAACGGACTCCACGGCACTTAACAACAACAACAGGTATGCATTCTAAAACAGAAAAAATTGAGCCTCAATAAAAATGATTAAAAGAATATTAAATACAGCTAAAAGGGAATGAATTAACTTGAAAATATATCCATAGACAATACCGAAAACGAAGTGCATAGAGAAAAATGGATGAGTGATTCAGAAGGGATTCACGGAATAGAGTGAAATGGTTTAATATACATGTAATCGAAGGCATTGAAAGGTAGAAGAGAGACACTGGAACACCACAAGTACCTTTAGAGAAGATCATGTTTGCAAGAATGGCCCAAACTGATAAAAGACACCAAAGAAAAATACAAGAAACTTTGCAAACCTTAAGCATGATAAATAATTTTTTGAAATACCACTTCAGAATATCATAACCCAACTGCAAATAACAAAGAAAACTTGTTTACCCATCCAGAGAAGAAAAGTACTATTTATCATCTTAAAAGGAGCAATAATAGTACTGACAGGTGACTTCTGTTGAGCATTGATAGGAGACAGGAGAAAATGGAAATGATTCGTTAAGGAACAACAGCTAATAAAATTATTGAGCTAGAATTATATAACCACTGTAAGCATATCTTAAAGGAAGTTTTAACTGTTCTTACCTATTAAAAACTGGGAGAAAAAAATGTATGAAACAATAGATTTCACATACTATTGTTGTTAAGTGTCGCAAAGTCAATTCCAACTCACAGCGACCCTGAATTGGCTTTCCGGGCTGTAAATCTTAATGGAAACAGAAAGTCTCATCTTTCTACCTTGGAACAACTGGTAGTTTCAAACTGCTGACCTTGAGGTTAGCAACCCAACTTGTAACCACTATGCTTCCAGAGTTCCTTATACAACAAGCAATTCAGCATCTTAATCTTCATAAGAATAAATACAAATGAAGTGAGCCTTAAAATAGCTGAAAGGTTTCTAAACTATAGTGCAAGGAATGAAAAGCCAAATAAAGCCCAGTGGACCTACACACAAAATTTTGATGTGAAGGCCAAGTTCACATGGAAGAATACAAGAGAGGACAGAGCTGCACAAAGGGGGTCTTGGACACCTGCAGAGACTATCTCCTCAGTTCCTCAGCTGTGTGTATGCTAGCCAGAACATGTGTGTGAAACAGTTATCCAATGAAAAGCTACCAGAACTGAGCTGGAATAAAGATTCTCAGGGGTCACCTATAGCTGGAAATAGTTTACACTGACAACAACCAAACTGGAGAGGATATTGGGTTCAGTACCCAGCAGGATTGCTGTAGCACTATAGCATAAGCACTGGACTGCTAACCAGAATGTCAGTGGTTCAAACCCACTGTCACTCCTCTATACAGTCAATGTGAGCTGAAACTGACTTAATGGCATGTAACAGCAACAATTTAGACAGGCATTGTCTTAATAGTAAGGTTGTATTAGCCGCAGACGAACTGCTTTCTACCTGCCTAAAAACAAGGATATTAAAATAGCTATTATAATATGCTTTCTATATTTAAGATAGTAAGAGAACATATGTTAAGAGGGAAAAAAAGCATGGAAGATATAGTTTTAAAAGACTCAAATTTAGCTTGTAAAAATGCAAGCAATTACATAGGGTATGATGATTATTAGCAGATTAAGCTGATACAAAAAAGCTTTACTATCCAAAATGAAACACAGAAAAGTCTTTAAAAAATGAACATGAGATGATCATGTGTTTATGTATGTAAATGTTATATATGTGTGTGTGTGTGTGTGTGTGTGTATTCTTTATATTGTTAAGTGCTGTCGAGTCAGTTCTGACCCACAGCAACCATGTATAGGGTTTCCAAGGAGTGGCAGGTGAGTTTGAACCTCCAACCTTGGTTCAAACCCACCTTGAGGTCAAGTGCTTATCCTACAGTGCTACACCAGAACTCGATATATACACACAA
>NW_006408622.1:5718358-5756073 GCF_000296735.1 Chrysochloris asiatica
ACTGTTTTGTTATTTTTGTATATAGTTGTTTTGTTCATTTTAGGTGCTGCTGAGTCAACCCCCAGAACACAATGTGACCCTCTGCTGCACCATTTTGATCATTGTGGGTGTTTTGAATTCATTATTATGACGTTAACCCATCTCACTGGAGGCTTTCCTGATTTCCAATGGTCCTTGACTCTACCAAGCATGAGGTTGTTTTCTAGTAACTGATCTTTCCTGATGACACATTCAAAGTAAGCAAGTCTAAGTTACACCATTGTCAATTCTAAAGAACATTTTGATTGTATTTCTTCTGAATCTGGTTTGTTCAGTCTTTTAGCAGTCCACAGCTTATTCAATATTCTTTACCAACACCACAGTTCAAATGCATCAATTCTTCTTTGATCTTCCGTTTTCACTGTCGAACTTTCAGACATACAAAGGCCATGGTTTGAGTCAGGCACACCTTAGTTATCAAAGTGACATCTTTGCTTTTTAAAAAACTTTAAAGAGGTCTTTTGTAGCAGATTTCCTAATGCAATATGCTACTTGATTTCTTGATTGAAACCCTATACAGGGTCACTAGGAGTCAAAATCAACTCGATGGCATTTCACAACAACATGGAAGATAAAGGTATCTCTTGGTGGTAAAAGTAATTAGTCATTTAGCTACTAACCAAAAAGTGCTTCTGGGTAGATTTGAGCCACCACATTAAAAGACAGAGGTTTTCAGAGTAAATTTAAAAAATAACCATAAATTCCAAACTATATTAAATTTCCAAGAACCTCACTTCCAATTTAAAAATGCAAGTGGGTCAAAAAATAAATAATGGTCTAGGGAAATTAGAAAGTATTTTGGACAAAATGAAAATGAAAAACACATCATATTGAAGTCTGTGTGTTACAACTGAAGCAGTGATTAGTGGGAAATTTATAACATTAAATGCTTATATAAGGAAATAAGAAAGGTCTGAAATCGATAACCTAAGATTCCACTTGAAGAAACTAGAAAAATAAAATAAAATAAAATAAAATAAACCCAAAGTAAATAGAAGGAAAGAGATAATAAGAGTAGAAATTAATGAAACTGGAAACAGGACAATAATAGAGAAAGTTAACAGAATTGAAATTTGGTTCTTTGAAAATATCAGTGAAACCTCTAGGCAAGCTTAAAGAGAGACAGAGAAACACAGCCTGTATCAGAAATGAGAGGGGACATCACTACAGACCCTGCAGTTATTAAAAAGACAATGAAGTGTAGTGTGAGGACCACCTGTGCCTGAATATACCAACAGCTTGTAGATGATCTGTGGCCACTATGAGTTTACAACAACAGGCTCATGATAGGCCCTGCCTCCAACCATTGTGCATTAGACTCTCAGGGTTGGAGGGAAGTGATATTGACAATCTACATTTCAGCAAGCACTCCAAGTGTCTCATTCAAAGTGAAACCCAAGGATCAACGCCTCAGAATAAGTTCAGCTAGCCTCTAAGTGTTATGACTAGGACGAAAACCTGAGGTGACAATCAAAAAGATAGGGTATGCTATACAAATTTATGTGAGGAATCTAGACCTGCAATCTCTGGAAACAACTTGCCACAGACTTTGGACAGGGACAGCCAATGTGAGGAACAGTGATGCATCCATAAATTAAAGTATATTGAAGATGAGTCCAGTAGGGGGCATATTTCTATTTTCATACCTCAATCACAGCTGATTATATGAAGAAGAATGTGACTTCAGAATTGAATGACGACTCATTAACAAACTGCAATCTGTAGATGACAGAACCTTGCTTACTGGACGGGAAGAAGACTTGATGAAGATCAAAGACCACAGCCTTCAGTATAGATTGCACCTCAGTGTAAAGAGAACAAAAATCCTCACAACTAATTAATAACATCATGATAAATAGAAAAAAGATTGAAGTTGTCAAAGACTTCATTTTGCTTGGATCCACAAAAACAATCATAGAAGAAGCAGTCAAGAATAGGGTAAATCTGTTGCAAAAGATGTATATTTTAAGTGTTAAAGAGCAAAGAGGTCACTTTGAAGACCAAAGTGCCCCTGACTCCAGACATGGTTATTTTCATTCCTCTCACATGTAATTGAAAGTTGGACAATGAATATGCGAGAGTTGGGAAGAAATGATGTATTTGAATTATGGAGTTGGCAGAGAATATTGAAAGTACCATGGACTGACTACCAGAAGAGCACACAAATCTATCTTGGAAGAAAATATAACCAGAAAGCTCCTTAGAAGTGAGAATGGGGAGATTTTGTCTCTCGTACTTTCGACGTGTGTCAGGAGAGACCAGTCCCTGAAGAAGGACGTCATGCTTGGTAAAGTGGAAGGTCAACAACAAAAAGGAAGGTTTCATGAGATGGATTGGCACAGTGGCAGGGACAGCAGGTTCAAACCTAACAATAATTGGGAGGATGTAGCAGGTCTGGATACTGTTTTGTTCTGTTAAGTATATGAAGGGTCGCTATGAGTTGCAGTTGACCCGATGGCACCTAACAACAACATCACAGTCGAATGTCTCAAGATTTACAAAGAAGTAAAAACTAAAACATCGGCCAATACCACAATGATACATTTCAAACTGTTCATGGGACCTTCTATGGGCTCTGTCTGATTTCTAGTTGGCACTTATCAAAAGCAACAATTTTAAGACCAACCCTTTTTCCTCCTAGAAAACAACTGAAGGCAAGGAAGTCATTATGGGATTAAATATAAATCTACTTGATTCTTGTTTAAGTAAATCATTCACAAACATACTCATTTGACTGTCATTAGTTTGGTAACAAATGAGTCTCAGAAAAGAAGATGCATTGCTTATCATGAGACTATTGCTGTAAGCTCACAGCAGCCGTAGAGTGGACTTTTTGGTGTGCAAAAATGGGGAGTTCTCTGGCCACAGCCAACTCCTCAAACCCTAGTGCTTCCTGCTGGCCCCGGCTGGCCAGAGATCTCTCAGGATCCAGACTATTACATGCTGTTTAAATAAAGATTTGCAAGGAAAATAAATTCATGGCAACATTCATTATTGATCATTCTCAAAACTGTCTAGATAATTCCCCCAGAGGGCATAAGAAAGAAATTAAACATTGTTTTCCTGAGCTATTTCCTGCTGTTCTTCTACTTCATTGGTTTTGTTCCCATAAGTGTGTGTGTTCCTATAGCTACATAACGTTTTAATATGGCTGAATTATTTTCATACAACTTCTGGGCCATATGTCAACAATTTGGGTGAAAATACCTTTAATAATATTGATGAAGATACTAATTAAAAAGATATTTCTCCTCACTGCTAACTCTTAACTCTTTAACTTCTATCAAAGTATATTATAAACCTGCTCTTTAAAAATATGCTAATGAACAGAACCCAATCTAGTTGTCATGTTTCATCATACCTGACCACTACTGACCCAAGCTTCTTTCTTCTGTTTGCTTCTCTTCTCTTCTTATTTCTCTGACCTCGTAGAACCTTACCACAGAGGTATTTTAAAAACTCTCTGGTAGCGTAGTGGTTACGAATCGGGCTGCGAACCTTAAGGTCAGCAGTTTGAAACTACCAGCTGCTCCGCGGGAGAAAGATGAGGCTTTCTACTCCCGTAAAGATTTACACCCTCGGAAACCCTATACAGGGTCACTATGGGTCGGAACCGACTCGATGGCACATAACATAACATATTCAGAAAAGTTGGACATTTCCCAAAGTTTCAATCAGAGTTGTTTAATTTCTTTTTCATTTAATTCTAAATACTCTATTGTTGTGGTTGTTGTTGTTAAGTGCCCTTGAGTTGGTTCCAAGGAGGAGCTGGTAAGTTTGAACTGCTGACTTTGTGGTTCAAAGTCCAGTGTTGACCCTACAGCACCACACCAGGAGTCTAAAAGATTTGATGTTGTTTTTGTGGTTGTTAAATTCTGTCAAGTTGGTTGCCGCCCATAGTGACCCTTTGTAGGGTTTCTGAGGAGTTTGAACAACAAAGGGGGGTTTGAACAACCAACCTTATGGTTCAAACTGGCCTCGCAGTGCAGAGCATTCTCCTGCATTGCCATACCAGGACTCCTAAGACACTGTATGGTGGTGGTGATTGTGTGCCGTGGGGTTGGTTCCCACTCATAGCAAACCTATATAGCATTTCTGAGGCTGTAAATCTTTATGGAACAGAAAACCTCATCCTTCTCCCATGGAACTACACCTCCCATAGTATTTACAAGAGACGTCTAGTGGTAAACATTAACTGAGAGCATCTCAGCCCCTCCCATCAAAATCTCCAGGGCCAGGAGAGGATCTCGATTGTGAAGATACCCCGCAGGCACGTGTTCTGATAAGGGGTATTTGAGAAACACTTCATTTCTTCATTCCATGACTTTAAAATTTCATGAACATCTGTATAGTGGATAGAGAAATTTACCAAAACTCTTTTGAAAATGAACTCCATTCAGTTCTTAAGGATTCTTTGAGGTCCTGAGTCACATCTTAAGGAGGTCAGCAGTAAGTGGTTTAAGATTCCTGAAAAATGACCAACCTAATAATAAACAAAGGGGCTCTGGCAGTGTAGTGGTTACGAGTTGGGCTGCTCACCTCAAGGTCAATAGTTCAAAACCACCAGCGGTTCTGTGGCAGAAAGATGAGGCTTTCTGTTCCCATAAAGATGTATAGCCTCAGAAAACTGAAACAGGGTGGCTATGAGTTGGAACCGACTCCATGCCATATAACAAATAACAAATAAAGACAAGCAAATGTAAATGGGTTAACTTTTTCAGCATATCTAATTAGCAAAGATTTACAATATAACCTGTGTTGGTTAAGGTTCCGGAAAATGGACACTTGAACCTGCTGATGGGAGGAAATGAATCAGACTGTCTGCTCTGACTTGGTCATCCTCTTGTACAATGTGTCTTTAAGAGCACAGAGGCTTGTGCTTGAATGAATTTGTAAGCCAACCTACTGTGTGAAATGTTTCAGTAGCAGAAAGCAAGCCAGGTGTTCAACAGAAGAGGGTGGGTGACTAAATTAATGGGGGGATAAATAGAAGGACGTGCTATGGACTGATACAAAAAACAAGATGTGGATCTGTGCTCATGGGCTTGGAAAATTATTCACAATGTAAGTTTAAGTGAGAAATGAAGGGTTCTAACTATATATATATATATGTTTGTTTTAAATTAAAAGTATGTGTGTCATATATCTATCGACCTACCTATTATTGCTGTTGTTAAGTGCCATCGAGTTGGTTCGGACTCATAATAACCCTGTGTAAGGTTTCCCAGGAGCAGCTGGTGGGTTTAAAGTGCCAATCTAGTGGTTCATAGTCCAGTATTGATCCTACAGTGCCACAAATAGGGTTAGGGTTAGTGTGTTGTTAAGTGTAGTTGAATCAGTTCCAACCCATAGCGACCCTGTATAGGGTTTCTGAGGACTGGCCGGTGAACTTGAACCACTGACCTTGAGGATCAAACCGACTTTACAGTCCAGTGCATTAACCCACAGCACACTACCAAGACTGTCTTTCTCTAACTCTCTCTATTCCCTCTCTCTCTCGCTCTCTCTCTGTGTCTCTCTGTCTCTCTCTCTGTGTCTCTGTCTCTCTCTCTGTCTCTCTCTCTGTCTCTCTCTCTGTCTCTCTCTCTCTCTCTCTCTCTCTCTCTCTCTCTCTATATATATATATATATATATATATATATATATATATATATATATATATATATACACACACACACACACAAGATCAGCACTGGCCTGCTAACGTCAAAGTCAGCAGTTCACAGCAACAATATAGATATTTCAACAAGTTCATGGGAAAATTCCATTATCTTTTCATCCAATTACCCACAAATTTTTGAAACCCCTTCATACACATGCACACACACACATACGTAATACAGCTTCAAAAATTCTGTGGAAAAATGGAATGAAAAGAGGATGGAACTTAACACAAACTTTTTGAAACACTCTTTTATATATTTAATTTTATATTTATTCACAGAAACAAAGATTTTAATGGATAAGTGGCAAATTACTAGCAGTGCATCTCTGAGTGATGAGGTTTGGGTTAATTTCTATTTGATTTGATTTTTTTTTTTTCCTTTTTACCAGCCTGTATTTTCTAGTGTTTCCATGATTATTATTGTATTTATACTATGAGCTTCCCAGAACTTTCTGAGGTGGTCAGGGAAGGACCTGTTGACCAGCAGGTGGGAGGCACAGTTGGAGTATGAAGTAACCAGGCATCTCTGGGAGAGGTAGTATGGGATGCAATTGATCTCCACTCCGGCTTCCAGCTCCCAGAGAAGCGAGGCTGGCTCAGGCCCCGACAGTGACGCTAGTGCCGGCGACAGGGAGGTGTGCGAAGCCGGGCGTAAGCCATGCCAGCTCTTGCTAATCCCCTGCAGTATGGTTCGCTGCTAATTTGTCATGGCACATATTTGCCTTATGTCTAATTAGCATCAAATTGCAAACTGCTATTTGCTAACAATTTGTTGCATCAATCTGCTTGAAAATCTATAGTTTAGAATTGGATTGCAACTTACCCTGTCTATCAAAATTCTAGTTCACACATACACAAAATAACTTCTCCTTCCCGCCAAAAACGTCGCAATGTTTGCAGTGGTACAAAAGGAGAGAGATGTGTGTTTTTGTTTTTGTTGTTTTTCCCCCAAAGGGAGAAGACTAATATCATGGGGTATCTTGTTATGAATGTGCTGACCTGCGTACTCACACCCTGGAAAGATGCCTGCTATGTCTTCACACCTAGAGAAGATACTGGGTCCAGGCCTTTTTCAGGGATTTTCCAAGAAAGTCAAGATGCATAAAAAGGACTGGAGTGGGACCCAGGTCAAGTTGTGCAAAGAACAATTGGAATTTGCTCACGCCCTCACCTCTCCCAATCAGTCCCACTGAAGGGCACAGCCTAACCCAAGCATTACACATGTGCCAGCCCTTTGGATATTAACAACCATCTGAGGAAGTAGGGGCTAAGACGTTCTCCATTTACTGACAGTGAGGCCGAGGCAGGAAGACTACATTGGCCAATCAGAGGCCCAAATCAGTGATGTTTCATTGTTAAGTGTGTATTAAGCTGTGGGAATGATAATGATAAAATTAAGAAATAAATATCTGATAGTTATGTCTTGTCAGTTTGCCTTTGTGGAGACAAAATATCTAGACTCTAGTTACCTCTTAGAGTCCTGCTGTGGCGCTGTGGACTAATACGTCAGACAGCAAAGCCATTTGAACTGCAAGGTCGGTGGTTCAAGCTCACCAGCTGCTCCTCAGAAACCCTATACAGGGTCGCTATGGGTTGGAACTGACTCAATGACACTTAACAACAACAAGTTACCTCTTTGTAGTCCCTGTCAGGTAAATTTGTGTCCCCCTGCCCCCCCAAAAATATGTGTCAACTTGACTGTATCATGATTCTCAGTGGAATCCGGGTAGGTGTTGTATAATAATCATTGAGCTGCTATTCGCAAGGTAAGCAGTTCAAACACACCAGCTGCTCCTTGGAAACCCAATAGTTTGGGGTTTGCTTTTTTTAATCTTCACTCCAAGGAAATTCTAAGGAGATGCCACAAAACTAGAGATTTTGAGTGACTATTGTTTTATCTTAAAGCATCAGCATGTTATTTTTGGTTTTGTTTTTTCATTCCTCCTAGTAAAATAAGAGTGTGGTGGCTCCAGATGAAGAGCACAGGACTGAGTAACATAATGTTAATGGTTTGAGCCCATCAGCCACTTCATGGGAGAAAGATAAGACTTTCTGCTCCCCTAAAGATTTACACCCCCAGAAATCTTACACAGGATTGCTGTGAGTCGGAACTGATTAGATAGCACTTCACAACAACAACAAAGCCAAGTGGTTCTTGCTAAGGATGTGATGTTACCCTGAGTGTTTCTTCCTCCTCAACCACTTATGTGCTTGTGACATTTGTGACTTTTAACCCAGGAAGCAGATCCTGGGCTAAGCAGGTCACAAGTACACATCTGTGCTCTGCAGCTGAGTGTGTCAGTGTTCTGCACTGAGAGCAAGAGAAATCCCCAGAACTCAGCCTCACCTCATTGACTCTGCTTGGTCTCCACAGGAATTGTCCCACCTGCCAGGGAGACGGTCTCTGCTCTTGTCTGCTTAGTTCTCTAGTGTTACTAGAGCAGAAAGACCACATGTGGATGGATTTAACAAGCAAAAATGGTGTCTCTCGGTTTGCTGTGGTTGTTACGTGCCCTCGAGTCGGTTCCAACTCCTAGCAACCCGGTATCATTTCCAAGGAGCGGTTGGTGAGTCTGAACCACCGACCTTGTGGTTCAAAGGCTAGAAATCCAAATTCAAAGGGCTGGCTCCAGGGGAATGTTTGCTCTCTTTGTTGGCTCTGGGGAAATGCCCTTGTCTCCTTTCAGTAGGCCCAGCATTCCTTGGAGATCTCCATGTGTCTTGGTATCAATCTTCCCCTAGACTTAGGGGTTTCACAGTGTGCTGGGACCCCAGGCCCAAAGGACATAATCCACTCTTTGTTCTTCTGTCTTGTTAGCAGTAGGTCCCTCTTTTCCTATTTACTTCTCTCTCCTTTCATCTGCTGTAAGATAAAAGAATTGCAGGCCACAACCCTACAACACTCCCTTACATATGATCAGGGCTGTAATGGTATTAAAAGCTTTACTGGCTAGCTGGCAGTGTGCTATTAAGTCAGTTCCGACCCACGGCAACCGGGTATAGAATTTCTCAGGCTGTAAATCTTTATGGGAGCAGAAAATCTCATCTTTCTCCCATGGAGTGACTGGTAGACTCGAACTGCTGACCTTGAGATTAGCAGCCCAAACTCATAACCCCACTACACCATCAGGCCTCCTTAAGAGCACTGCAGCCTCTTGTTTGTTGGTCACAACAAATCACATCATATAACTGGGATCTTCACATAACTGCCACATTACACCACTGTTGTTGTTGTGGCAAAGTGCCATTAAGTCAGTTCCAACTCATAGCGAAAATGCATAGGGTTTCCTAGGCTTTAAATGTTCTCACAAGCAGAAAACCTCATCTTCTTCCCACGGAGTGGCTGGTAGACTCAAACCATGAACCTTGTGGTTCTGAGTTCAGTGTTTATCGTGTGGAGACACTGCTTCCACTTCACGCTGAGGAAAGTAAAAAGAAATAAAAACAAAACAAAAATGCTGCTACTTTAAGTTAAAATAATAGGCATTCAAAACCTCTACTTTTATAGCATCTTCTTAAAAGTGCCTTGGAGTGGAGATAACAAATTACCTAAGATGGTTTTCAAAGCCAGATCCCTGTACTGTTAACAAAACATTTATTTTCTCATTCCTACAGAAGCTCTGACGAGCAATTAATTTGACATTCAGGGCAGGCCCTGGTGGCACTGTGGGTCAAGTATTGTTTTGCTAACCTCAAATTTGGTAGTTCAAACCTACCAGCCCCTCTGCGGGAGAAAGATGAGGCTGACTGCTCCTGTGTAGAATTGCTATGAGTTAGAATCAACTTGCTAACACTGGGCTTGGTTGGGTTTGGTTTAGGGATAGAGACAAGAACAAGGTGACCTAACCTATTCCAAAACAAAAAGAAACAAACCAGTTACCACAAGGCAGTGAGGTAGATTCTTGGGCCTTGTAGCAGGCAGAAAGAGAACGCTCTCTGGAAGAACAGATGCCTGAGCTAAAACATGCACAGGTGGGAGGAGTGAGAAGACCCCTCCCAACAGAACAGGTACAAAACCCCTGAGATGAGTGTGTGAATGGTGGTCCCTCCCAGGCACCCAGAGCAGCTCCTATGGCAAGACTAAGGATGGGCTCACAGTTCCTGGTTCCTTTCTGACACCCGAGAACCTAAAGTCGGCTGAGGCTCATGGTGACCCCAGAGACTCAGTGCTCCACAGGATTTTCAACAGCTATTTTTTGTTCGTTTGTTTGTTTGTTTGTTTTGTTTTCAGAAATAGTTTGCCAGGCCTTCCTTCAGAGGGGCCTCTGGATGAATTCAAACCCCAAACCTTTCAGTCAACTATCAAGTACATTAACCGTTTTTACCACCCAGAGACTTGGAGTCCCTGCCCAAAAGCAGAGCCTTAGAATACCTGCAGGAGAATTTCCATTTCTGCCCTTCCTTGAGAATAAATTGATTTCTAGCAACTTCCTCTGTTGAGCTCATTGGAGAAGTTGGGCCAAATACTCAGCTACAGAAAGCAGGGGAAGGCGTTTTCTTCACATGCCCTCTTGGAATGATTCTTCCACTTAATACAATGTTGAAGTGCTTGTCCCATGCAGGGACTCCAGTAGAAAGGATTCTAGCAGCTATGATATGAATGTATATTTTCCTACATGTGGACTGGAAGCAGGTCAGGCACTCACTGCACAGGTCTGCAAGTGACAACGAAGTGTACTGGAGAACACAGCCCAAAGGTGCCCAGACAAAACACAGAGTTCCAATGGTCTTTGGAAGAGAAGAGGTATCTCCGCACTAAAGAACTGGGATTGTGAGTCAGGTTCAAGTCCATTCTGTGGGCCACATAAACCTTCACAGTATCCCCCATCACACACAGACACACAAACTCAGGAAGTGGGAGAACTGGTCATCACATGAAAAACTGGGCAGAACCAGAGTAAGGTGACCACTTGTCCATAGTCTAGGCTTTCCTAGTCATTATCACATGTATGTGCCCCCAAAAATGGTGACATCAGGAATCACCAAGCCCATGGCAAGACGCCACTGGCTTGGATTGTTGTTGTTGTTGTTAAGTGCCGTCGAGTCGGTTCCGACCCATAGCGACCCTGTACAGGGTTTCCAAGGGTGTAAATCCTTACGGGAGTAGAAAGCCTCATCTTTCTCCCCCGAAGCAGCTGGTAGTTTCGAACCGCTGACCTTAAGGTTCGCAGCCCGATTCGTAACCACTACGCTACGGCATCCAGTAAACCAAAACCATCACATCCTTTCATTTGGTTTAAGTCCATGTCTTTAGAAGCCGGGTGTACAAGGCTTTCTCACTCTCCATCTGACCTGTGGAATCTCTTCCCCACCTTCCCCTTTCCCAGGTAAAGGACTGAGAGATGGATAAACTCCCTCTATCTGTGTGTTCTGTTTCCAGGGAGTGAAATCTCCAAGCCTGCAACAATAGGTGTTTGTTCACGCCATTTATTCTCTGTGAGAGATGTGTGGTACTGATGTTGTTGTTCGTGCTGTTGAGTCAGTACCGACTCATAGCAACTCTGTATAGGGTTTCCGAGGAGTGGCTGGTGAGCTTGAACTGCCGACCTTGTGATTCTAAGGGACCTTGCAGTCCAGCGCATGACCCCACAGCGCCACACCAGGACTCTGATGTTATTGCTGTTGTTAAGTTCTGTCCAGTCCATACCAACTCACAACGACCCTATATAGGCTTTCTGAGGAGCAGATGGTGAACTTGAACCGCTGAACTTGCGGTTCAAACCAACCTTGCAGTCCAGCGCATTAACCCACAGTGCCATACCAGGACTCTGATAGAAGGGGGGAAACTTTCTTTTATGATCTCTGAACTCAGAGTTCCAACCCTAGAAGGAAATAAGCGGCTCCTGGAACCTCCTTCAGGATGTCAGCCTATGTGGAAACCAGTCCCATAGTGAAACCACCTTTATATCTCCCACCTGCCGGCAACCCAGACACCTCGGCAGCTTCCGCACAGTTCTTGTAAAAATGCCAGGCTACTAACTATGTCAATTTTATCTTGATGTCATGCTTTTGGGGAATAATTACCATGTACCTAAAATGTTAGCCTATTTACTACCTGTGCAAAAAAAAGATGACAATAAAATCAATGCTGGACAATTCTCGAGAGTCCATCAAGGTCATTTGCCATGTTAATGGATTGGTGGGTCTAGGAAGTATGAGATCATGCTGCTCAGAGTGGGCTCTCGGGCTTCAGCGAGGCCTGCTCTTCCTCTCATCAGCTTGTGGACCTAGTCTGCCAAATGCATTCATTCTGAAAAGTTGGCTTAGTCCACAGTGGAAGCAGGGGGTGGTGAGAGCAGATTGACAACTAAGTGAAACTTCAGACTGTGTGATCCGTAAGGTTCTTACAGAGGTTGAGAGTCCCAGCTCCCTCATCTTGAAACAAGAAAACCAGTCCAGAGGGCAGGAGGGCCCGACCACTAGAAGTGAAACCAGAACAGATGCTATATCCTCTGGATTCTGGTATTGAATTGCTCACCACTCTACTCTTTCTAAGAAGCTCTTGTAGTGTTGTGGATTACAAGTTAGGCTGATAGCTGCAAGGTGGCAGTTCAAATCCACCAGCCACTCCTTGTGAGAAAGATGACTCCTTCTGCTCTCTTAAAGATTTACAGCCCCAGAAATTCTATACAAGGTAGCTATGAGTCAGAAACAACTCCACAGCGCACCATCAACACCAACACCAACCCCTCTTTCTAGAATTGAAAGATCTCTCTTTCTGCCTCTTGGCTGTGCCTCCTAAGAGCATATGAATGTCTGGAATGAAGTGACAGTTTAAGCCAGGACTGTGTCTCCCAATCATGTCACTAATACAAAAAACAAACAAAAGACCAGCTATTGTTGAATCTTCTGCTACACATTCCAGCCCACTTGTGTCCAAGTCGGACTGTACTCCTTAAGGTTTACAAAGGCTAGTTTTTTTTAGAAATACATTACGAAGATTTTCTTCTCAGGTGCTTCTAAGTGGACTCAGACCCCTTCAGTGAGCAGTCAAGTGCAGTCACTGCACCACCCAGGAACTCCATATCGAACTTACTTAGCAAAGGCTTCAGTGCAGAGATAAGTTAAGGGAAGTTTTCATCAACGATTCTGCTCCATGAAGTCACAGCACATACTGCAAAGTCTCCAGATTAGCTGAGGGTTTGAGTTTGCCCAGCATCCCTAAAATGTCTATAAATAAATCATTTCAGTGGGTGGTGATGGTGTGCCATGCAGTCGGTTCCGACTCGTGGCAACCCTGCCTAGTGTTTCTGAGGCTATACATCTTTACGGTAGCAGAAAGCCTCATCTTTCTCCCTCAGAACAGCTGGTAGTTTCAAACTGCTGATCTTAAGGTTAGCAAACTGACTCATAACAATTACACTGTGGTCGACTCAGCCTTACGTGGTCTCTCCAGCATCACACTGGGATTTGGATGGTATTCCAGTGGAGAAGACTGCTAAGGACAGAGCCAGGTGAGGATGGATTAGGAAGAGGGGCGGGGACAACAGACTGCAATGCACCATCTAGGCATTAGTGTGAACCCAGGACAGGTGAGCTGCCTTCTACCCAGGATTGTGGATAAGGCTGGGTTGTACACAGAGTGCAGTCTAGGACCAATGCTGTGTCTGACTGACAAGAGTATCTAAGGACAGTGGAAGGCACATGACAATATACAAGATCTTTGGGAGGACAGACCCAGCCCTTGCACTGAACCACCTTTGGTGTGATGGTCAATCTCAGGGCCTAATGTGGTTCTGGTTGTCTTTACTGAGGGTAAACCATAGCAGTCACTAAGGCTCCCTGGGCAGACCACCTGTACAAATGAGATGTGTCCTCTTGGAGTACCAATACATCCCCGGTGTTTGGTCCCTGAAGCATGTCTACACACACACACACACACACACACACACACACACACACACTCTCTCTGGTGTCTTCATGCCCAGAAATCTGTCGCTTGTGGTGGCTGCATCACGAGAACAAGCTGAGGACTTCCGGGCTCTCTTTGATAGACCCCAGACATCCCCCTCCCCCACATCCCAGACATGCCTCACGCCTACCCTGATGCGGGTTGGTGCCCCTTCTCTGCCCATCCACGGTGGTTTGTGGGATTTGCCTACACCTTTCCCAGCATCTCAGCATAACACTTCCTGGAGAAATGTAATTCTGCATCTATGAAATGACCGCTCAAGCCTACTGTATGTTATCTGTCCCCATAATAAAGTATATGTTAGTAATAGTGTTCCCAGGGTGAGGATTTCTAACCAACTAGGGGGTTGAGGACATCATACAGCTTTTCTGAAATCTGTCCTGATTTCTGCTCCCTAGATTCCCTTTTCTTTTACTCAGAAAAACTCAATTGAATCAGGGAAGCATGATTCCCTGCCAGAGAACTCATATGCCTTTCCTCCGGTGGCTTAGATTTGTTTAGGCGTTCACTGATACTGCGCTCGATTAATCACCCCTGCTGCACCCTCCCAACTCACCTATAGGGATAGCGAAATCCTTATAGGAAAGCATCTGACTTGCTCTGGTGACCCTGGAGCCCTTGGTCAGGTGGATACCCACTGTAACTTTGGGCCCACATGCCACCATTGCCCATTTGCGTTTCTTCAAAACTCCCAAGTAAGGATGAACCAGTCCCAACGATTTGTGCTAGACTCTTAGCAATATGGTTCTCGGCACCGTGCATCCTATCACACTTGAATTCTCCCAACTTGCCTCCCTCAAATGGTCATTGGAGGCCTAGAGCCCACAAGTAGCGATAGGAAAAGGTGAAGAACTAAGTCAGATGGTGAGAGTTGAGTACAAGATGGTAGGAATGAGAGAGGAGAGTTTGGAAAAGTAGACAAGGAGTGAAACAGATAGAGGAGCGGTCCATTGCTTCTGAAGCTGTTTCCAGATCGAGGCATCGATCAGCTGGTACATGATGCAGGCACTCTGTCCCCTTACCTATGACCAGCGGCGATGTTTTTTCAGCGATTCCACAGGAGTCAAAAACCCAACAAAGCGCATCGCGGGCGCTCTAAAGGGAACATGCTGCTCCTGTCTGTGACCACTGTATGCAAAGCTTGGCATTAGTCACAGCCAGGCCGGCTGTGACAGGCCTGAAGTGAGGGAGATTAATGCGAGGCTGGGGCACTTTATTATTGTCATTCTGTTCTTTCAGACTCTGCCTCTGACTTTCAATTTTGCTCCAGAATTAATTGTCTGCTCCCTGCAGTATGACTGATGGAGAAGGATACGCGTAGCCCAGGCACCTGGCTCTGGCCTTGACGGTCTGAGGCCCGGCGCGGGATGTACTGTGTGCGGTCAAAGCTGGGGACAGACAGCACCTCTCAAAGAAATCGGCCCACACCACACCTGGCTTCACTCAGATGTGCCTGGAAATTATCCTATGCAAAGGGGCGTTTTTGCTTATAGACTTCTTAACATCATGCCCAAGGCTCTACTAAAGCTACTCCTCGGAACCCCAAGCTTGGTCACTTGGTGGCGTCCTTCCCAGCGCTTCGGGTCTCAGCTTTTCTTCCTTTATACAGTCTGGGCAGTAAATTAGTAGAAGAGCCTCCTTTGCCCCAGCTCTCCCAAATGGAAGCACTTTTGTGAGCAAGTTAAATACAGCACCTCTGACAATAGGGAATGAGTGTTCAGAGCTTGGCACCATTTTCTAGTTGGAGAAATTGCAGATGCCACAAATTCTAGTTCCTTCCAAGACCTCATTACCCACCGTGTTCCATCTTCTCAACCTCAAAAAAAAAACATTTTTTCTGCTTTTTTTTTTTTCTACTGGAAAACTTTATTTTTAAAAAAATCCTGAAAAGCAGTTGCCAACCAAATAGAAATGCTCTCTGCTCTAGAAGGAGCTGAGAGTCAAGGACACGGTGACTGCATGAATAAATGAAAAGTATGAATGAATGTAAGGACAAATGAATGAATGAACAAAACATTGGGATTCCTAGGAAGAATGAGACAGAAAAGGCATACTTTGTTTTGATAAATAAATATCCTTCCCAGTCATCTTTCAAGCCAAGTTCAGATACTCTCCATTGTGCTAGACAATTGTTAGCTCTCCTCGGTTTTGACTATGACCTTACATATAACGGAAGGAAACATTACCCAGTCCTACATCATCTTCAAGACACTTGGCTTGTTCGAGTTCATTTCTGTGGCCATGTGTAGAGGCTTCCAACTTAAGGGGACTCATTTTTCTTTATTCTATTGGATAATCTTCTGTGGTGATCCATAAAATTGTCATTGACTCCTTTTCAGGGGTAGGTTGCATGTCTTTCCTCCTAGTCTGTCTTAGCCTGGAAGCTCTGCTGAAAGTTGGAAACATCCCGCCCACCTTGGGTGACCCTACTAGTATTCAAAATACCAGGGGCATAGCAACAGAGAAACCAGCACAGTATGGCAAACTGGTATATGGTGGTTCTAGACCTTGGCCATCTTCATTCCCATGGAAAGCACATTCATGAAAAGTCGGGACATTTAAAAAAAATTATCATTAAATGGAATTCCACTTGAAATATTTAAGAACTTTGTAGAGAGAAAGAAAATCTTTGAGAAAGACTCCTACAATGTCCATTTCCATGCTCTTGTATGGGTGTGCATAGTTAAGACTGAATTTCAACATGGAGTTTAGAAGTTACCATTTCAATGCATGAAAGATGCAAGTTTTCCTAGCCTTCCCCAAACAAAGTTTCATTAAAGCGACAGCTAATGTTCCTGAGGCCCCTTTTTCTCCAAGATCTCGGTGAGAATGACATCTGAGATGAGGAAAAACCAACCAATAATGGAAAGGGCAAGAGTTGATGAGCTGAGAACCACTTACAGGCTGATTTTCTCTAGAACTTCAGGAGTTCCCTCTAAATACGCTGGCTGACTGTAACCTGTAATAAATTATTACAGCTTTAACTCATCTGGTACTTTCATACGATTACGGTATTATGTTAAAGGGTACAGAAATATATAATATGCTCACCTGTCTCCATAGTTGATACCAGAGGGAAAATTACCACCACTCAGTGAAGAAGATCCAACCTCATTACATTGATGATTTATCACAATGGGAAAATGTGAAAAGTAACTAGTTGCTTTTATGAAAAGAGGCAGTTTCTCCCACCGGCAACTCCTGCAGGCTCTCCAGGAAGGAGGATTTAGAAGGGACTCCAATGGCCACGCTCTTCCACATTCCTTCTTAATGCTTCCTCTGTAACTTTAAGGGGAAGGTGTACAGGAAAAACGTTGGAATATCCTTCAAACTTGACATTAAGTATTCAAATGTTACTTAAGCAAAGTGTGAGCAATTAAATTAATCAATCTTCCCAGCCATGTACAGAACAGATGTTCAATAAATCCTCTTTGCTTACAGTGAGGGGGGGAGAGTCCACTTCTAACTGTCCTTCAGTGATGACACCGCTAAGACGTCCTCTGCTGGGCCTCCTGGGCCACCGCCAGGCACTTCTGCTGTGCTTTTCTTTGTTATAAATAACAACAGACCACCTGGACTACCTGTGCTACCTGGGAGCCTCAAGTTTAATGATCCTTCCTTCACAAGGCTCGCCTCTCTCCTGATCCTGGGTAATGGGACTGATGGGAATGGCGGTAGAGTGACGGCTGGCAGTGACAGATGACTCTGAGCCAACTCGTGCTGCTGACTAGCGGTGAATATAGGCCAGTGTTGCAGAAAGGTCAGGATAAAAGTATTGGCTTGACTTTCAAAGTTTCTCCAGAAAAACAAGCAAACAAGCCAAAGGAATGGCCAGGTTTCCAACAAGGAGGCAAACTCCAGCCTTGCATCAGGAGAGCTGGTCTGTTGGGAGCCCTAATGTGAGTGGGGTCTGTCTGAAGCCATGACTTAAATGAGGATAGAAAGCCAGGCATTGGGGAGCGGGGGTCAGCCTTGATGTCTTTGCATGAGCAACTCCCAGGGGGAAATCAGGGAACACTGAGCTAGGGGCTCAATAAGGAATCCTTCCCCTGTCGCCAGATGACCGTGTCTCCCTATCACCTCACCCAGGCCCTGTTGTAGAGACAGTTGACCACCAACCTGAAATATAATGAAATCTGCAAATGTGTCAGCTTGACAGAGATCACAGGAGTCGATCTGTCCACGGTGGCCACACTAGCTAAATCTATTGCCCTAAAGGAGGGGGCTGGAGAATCCTAGAACATAGGAGGTCCTTGGTTCTGATTCTACAGTGCCACCACCCAGCCGGAAGCCTCTCCCATCATCACCTGTAACCCACAAGACCAGCGACATTCAGAAGTGCCAGTGACAATTCCTGCCCTGCAGATATATAACTTCAACCTTTTGAAGGCTGCTTTTCCATATATGGACTTCATCCACATTTTAATGAGGCTTTAAAATCTCCAAGATTAAGCTGGTATTTTATGTAGAACTGCCTGCTTTTTATGATATCCTGACATGTTGTACAACATTTGGTGACTATATTGATCCTTATAAATTCAGCATCTATATATATTCATGAAAAGTACCTTTTCTCCCCATTTGGGCCACAAGATGATCCCGACACACATTTCCCTGAGTGGAGACAATAAAATTGCAATTGTCATGGTTTTGAGCATACACACAATGTTTCAGTGTTTTCAAATTAATCCCCTTTTACCATCTGCTTGGAAACTCCACAGCAAAGAAATGACAGTGTCTCTCCAGGTATCTGATGGTGTAAATGCCCCTATTTCTCCTTCAGGTGAGCCTGTTATAAATCGTGGGGGCCCGGTGAGGGATTCCTCCCTCTTGGGACATTATACATCTTCATGCCCTCCTGTTTACCCGACCACAGAGACCAACCTTCCTGTGTTTCTTTGTGCCATTTCATGCTTTTAATCTGAAACAAATGATTGTAGGGGGGAGAAAAAGCATTATCACCTTGGCAAAGCATCAGGAGTATTAAAAAAGAGAGAGAGAGAGAGAGAAGAAAGGGACTGTGGGCAAATTCATCTTCAGCTGCTCCAATCAATCTCTCACCTAAAGAAATACACAATAACTAGGCGGGAAAGAGCCAAGATTTATGACTTAGAAACATCTACACTGACCAGCATATACCTAGTCTTCTTGGCTCCCTCCCTACCCGAATGGCTCTCTCTAACAGTTACAATGATAAACTGTCTCTCCCTACTGTTTTACAAGTACATTAGCTTTATTTAATGAGATCTCAGAGTAATTTAACAGATGTATATAGGACATAAGACTAGGAAAACTCTTGCTACTTGGATACTTTTGCCAAGGTAGTCTAGGACAGCTAATCTGAGGTGTAGCTTTATACTCTCTGAAAAAGTATTATTAGAATTTTTGGAAGGCTTTTAAAAATGATTTTAATAGAAATATTATATTACAATCAACGAGAAGAGAACCGTTTTCCCACTCACTTGTATTCAACCCATCACAAGCCAGGATAAATGCACTTTGTAGCGTCGCAGGGATTCACATATTGAATTGTCAAAAAGAGTTTCACTGTCAGAAATTAATACATTTGTAAAAAAAAAAAAAGGAAAAAAAAGAAAAAGTCTTTCATTCACCCAACTCCTAGAAGGAGTATGAAGATACTTGGGTTGAGTGAATTGTAGAAACGCTAGGCTAAGGGAGGGAGCAGGAAGACTGGAAGGGAGGGAGGAGGTTCCTGGGTAGCAAGGCTGGGTACCCTTCCCACCCTCCATATCTGGTGTTCCTGGCCAGCTGCTTCCCTCCTTACTTACCGAACCTCACACTCAGGGAGCTGTACAGGAGAAATGACAATGATATTAACTTTTTTTAAATTGCTTTAATAAGTCACCAATTAATAAGAAATAAGAAGGCATGGGGAATTACCTGGTTGGACTTAAAATAAAATTAGAGGATGAGGAGACTATTTTTTTTTCCTCTTCATTTCTGCTCTCACACACCAGGTTGTGATATTCTCCACCAAGCCCTCCGAGAACAATTCTATACTGTGGCAGCACATAGTCATATGTTAGACAATTAACTCAGCTTAGAAGTGAAGTATTATCCCAGCTTTAATAAATGATGGCAATGAGATACATTTACAAAACAGAACAACTCAAAAGTCCACCCAGCGGTGACACCAGTTCTAATTGCGTTATTGCCCTTTGTTTTGTTTATTTGTTTCTTTGGGACTTTTTAAGTTCATATTCAACTTTAGGTTTCTTGTTGGTGAAACATACATCCTTTGTATGTTTCAAAAAAATCCTTTACATTGCATGTAGCAGAATCCAACTGATGATTTACAATTCTGTGAAAGCAAAAGGACATTAACCTTTCTCCTTCACACAGCACACGGTAACCTTGGAGTCCCTTATGGTATTGTTGTTGTTAAGTGCTGTCGAGTCAGTTCCGACTCATAGCAGCCTTGTGTGGGGTTTCTGAGGCTGTAAATCTTTGCAGGAGCAGAAAGCCTCATCTTTTTCTTGAGGAGCGACTGGTGAGCTCAAACCACTGACCTTGTGGTTTGAAGTTCAGGGTTTATCCTACAAAGCCAGCACGCTCCTGGAATCCCTCATCAAGCACTTGTATACAGAGTGGCATCTGAGAGCACAAGGTGTCACAATAGACACATGACAAAAGCTAGATGTGACCCCAAGATGTGCCACATGTGTCTCTGCTCCAGGTAAACACATATGTAATGGCAGTCTGCAAACTATACAATCCTTTCTACAGTGCTAATGGCTCCTTATGAATAATTTAGGAAACCCAATGCAGTCTTCTTAAAATGTAACATTCGCAGTGAGCATAAAAACTCAGTCAAATCAAAGGTTATGAAATGTGGTGATCAAGTGAAATTGCACCCAGAAATCACAGCACTCTGACTCACTTTGGGGCTGAGGGTTGCTGAGAGGGAGAGCTGACGTGGGACAAGTCAAGGGGCACAACACCACCCCCCCAGTGCAAGAACAAATTTGTTGCATGAAATTTCATTTCTTGAGAGCTATACATCAACTTGTATTTGTTTAATGAGGTTGGCACCAGAAAGATGTATAGAACATGTCAGACACCCAATACCAAGGCGTAGTGGGGACCAGATAACATCTCAGATTTTGACCAGTCACTTAGTCTTCCAGCCAGCTCCTCTATCTGTTGGTTCTTTAGGGCATAATAAATGAGAGGGCAGAAGGAACAAGGAGCCAAATAATGAAAAACACACACGAAAAGAAAAATTATAACATGGGAGAGCAAAGAAGAGCCAGATTTACTGACCTCACAACTATATAATCAAGAGAAAGTTATCATGAAGAAACTTTTACTAAGTGAAATGATCTTAAATAACAAGGAGGCCTGTGAAATTTACAGCACTTTTAAGATATGCAAATTGAATGCAAGGTATAGACATAAGGGTAATTAATTGTAAATCTAAGAATAATGTTTCTTTGTCAGGCTGTCTCCATGTTGTGGAATACATGCTAATGTTCCTTAACTTGGAATATTTTTAAAAAGGCTGGTCTAATTATAAGATGTTCAGAATTTCAAAATACTAGTTATTCTTATCATTTAATTTAGCTGAAGTAACATTTAATAACAGAAGTTACTGATTGCAGGAAAACATTTTAATCTTTCAAGGTTAAAGTGTTTGTCCCCAAAGTTCAGACCATCAGGATTCATGAGTCCAGATGGTTTTATGGGAAAAACCATTTGCCACAGGGCCTGACTAGGGCTGGGTGTAAGATTGAAAGGATGCAACCTGGCGTCCACGGTTACCTCGTTGCCTCGTGTTACAATTTGGACCATGTTTCTGAAGGTTTTAGTGGTTTTCTTGGGGTACTAGAAGTAATGTAACTGATTTATTTGCATGTTTAATATTGAGCTCTCTTCTACCTTCATATCTTGTTAATGAACGTGGTGGTCAGATTTTGCATGGACTGGATTCTTACAAACTTTTAGGCACAAAAACAAAGAGAGATGTTTGCAAATCAAGGAAATGACGCTTTGCTTTCGCTCCAAACTCTCTTAATCAAAACACATTCTGGGAGAGGAACTGTGAAGGGGTGGGAGGACTTTAACAAAACAAATGAGGAGTGAGGGACAGAGAGAGAGAGAGAGAGAGAGCTGACCAACTACTGATCCTTTCTCTTTGTTTCCAATCTTTACATTCCAATTGCCAGTAGTTATTGATACATCTTGAGTACATGTTTGATCAGACTAAAGAAGTTATTGGTGTTGTTGTAAATTGTCATCAAGTCAATTCTCATGGTGACCCTCCACAGGGTTTCCGATGAGCGGTTGGTGAGTTTGAACCACTGACCTTGCTGTTCATTGCAGGCATTTGGATATTATCCTATCACAGACAGCATTGCACTTTAAGACAGATCTTGAAATGTTCTTTTTGACAATGAATGTGACTCTATTCCTCTTCAATTTATCATTCCTGTTCTGGTGTGGCACTGTGAGTTAATGCGCCAGACTGCTAAGCCATTTGAACTACAAGGTAGATAGTTCAAGCTCACTGGTCGCTCCTTGGAAACCCTATACAGGGTCGCTATGGGTCAGAACCGACTCGACGGCACTTAACAACAACAACAACATCATAAACCCTATGATTGTCTGATTTTAAATGGCCAATACCAGTCCATTTCAGCTCACAAATGCCTAAGATATATGTCTTTATGCGTTCCTTTTCATTTTCACAACTTCCAATTTTCCTAGATTCTTACTTTGTACATTCCATGTTCTGATTATGAATGGATGTTTGCAACTGTTTGTCCTTTGTGTTGTAACCCATTAACAAATGAAGGTCCTGAAAGCTCTACTTCATTTATGTCTCATGGTCTACTCCACTTTCATGAGGCAGCTCTTTCTCAGCTGTGTTTTGAGTACATCCCAACATGAAGGGCTCATCTCTGGTACTCTATCTGACAATGTTCTGCTATGATGCAAAAGGTTTTCAGTGGCTAACCATTTGGAAGTAATCTGCCTCTCTTCTTCCTGGTCTGAAAGCTCAGCTGAAAAACCTGTCCACCAGGTGTAGCCCTGCTGGTATTTGAAATACCTATGGCATCACTTCCATCGTCACAGCAACACAGAAGCCACCACAATATGACAAACTGACAGACAAGTATGGGGCTTCCAAGGCTGTAAATCTTTACAGGAACAGAAAGCCTCATCTTTCTCACACAGAGTGACTGATGAGCTTGAATCACTGACCTTGTAGTCTGTAGCCCAATGCTTAGCCTACAGAACCACCACACTCCACCCAGTCAACGTAGTTATTTGGAAGGCCTGGCTTAGAGATTCCCATTTAGAAGTCCCAGCACAGAGCTGGGATTTAGTTTCATGGAGATGAATGAAATTCTGGATGATAGTAGGGAGAAGACCTGGAGACAGCAAACCAGATATCAGTGTTACTTTATAGTTTGAACAAAGGAGCAAGTGAACGATGAGAGAATAGCAGCAAAGGAAGTCTGAGGGAAGGTTCAAGAGACGCATTCAGAGTGCTCATTTGGGCCACCTGGGCACCTGTGCTTCACCAAGAATGGGGGACTCAGGGCACTCACGTTGGGTCAGTCTCACACCCACATTCCTGCCCCAAGACCTTCTCAGTTATGTGGTCCACTCGTGGTCAAAAGCTCCCTGAAAAATATGAGGTAGGATGTCTGAAAGTTCACTTATTTTAACTTCCGAGGAAAAAGCAATTCCATTCCACCCCTTCCATGTTGCTTTCCCTGAGCTGAACACATGCCTACAAGGAAGAACAGTTAATATCACTATTATTCATATTAACACACCAACCACTAAAGTCAGTGATGATGAAATTGAAGAATTCTATCAACTTCTTTGGAGTCCTGGTGTGGCCCAATAGGATAAGCGCTCAACCACGAGGTCCATTTGAACAGCAAGGTCAGTGGTTCAAACTCACCAACCACTCCTCAGAAACCCTGTAGAGGGTCACCGTGAGTCACCATGAGAATTGATTGATGACAATTTACAACAACACCAATAACTTCTTTAGTCTGATCAATCATGTACTCAGGATGTATCGATAACTACTGGCAATTGGAATGTAAAGATTGGAAACAAAGAGAAAGGATCAGTAGTTGGAAAATATGACCTTGGTTATGGGATGCTGGTGATTACATGATAGAATTTTGCAAAAGCAATCATTTATTCATTTATTAAAGTATTCATAATACTTTTTTAAACAACATAAAAGGCAAGTATACATAGAGCTCTCACCAGGTGGAATACACAGGAATCAAATTGACAACATCACCCTAAACAAAGCCAGTGCTGACCATGGAACAGGCCATCAATTGCTCATATGCAAGTTCAGACTGAAGCTGAAGAAAATTATAACAAGTTCACAAGAGACAAAATATGATTTTGAACATATCCCACCTGGATTTAGAGACCATCTCAAGAATAGATTTGATGCATTAGACACTAATGACCAAAGACCAAAAGAATTGTAAGATGATATGAAGACAAAGCATGTGTGAAGAAGAAGATGAAAAAGAAGAAAAAAGACCAAAAAGGATGTCAGAAGAGACTCATACTTATTCTCCAGTGTAGGCATGCTAAAGCAAATGGAAGAAATGAGAAAATAAAAAATCTGAATAGAAAATTTCAAAGAGCAGCTCAAAAAGACAAAGTGACGTATTATAATGAATTATAAAAACCTGGAGTTAGAAAACCAACAAGGAAGAACAATTCAGTATTTCTTAAGCTTAAAGAATTGAAGAAAAAATTCTAGCTTCAACTTGAAATATTGAAATATTCTATGTGCAAAATATTGAATGGTACAGAAAGCATCAAAAAAAAAAAAAGATGGAAGGTGTATACAGAGTTACTGTACAAAAGAAATGGTTGATGTTCAACCATTTCAAGAGGTAGCATATGATCAAGAGCCTGTGATACTGAAGGAATCTAAGCAGCACTGGAGGCGTTAACAGAAAACAATGCTCCAGGAATTGACAGAAAACAAACTGAAATATTTCAACAAATTAATAGAACACTTGAGGCACTCACTCATCTCTGTCAAGAAATTTGGAATATAGCTACTTGAACAACTAATTGGAAGAAATCCATATTTTTGCCCATTCCAAAGAGTGGTGACCCTATGGAATGTGGAAATCATCCAACAATATAATTAATATCACATGCTAGTAAATATTTTTGAAAATAGTTCAAAAACAGACTTAACTGTACATTGACAGGGAACTTGGATGTAAATAAATTAAAATCCTCACAATAGGACCAATAAATAAATAACGTTCTCATGATAAATGGAGAAAAGGTTGAAGTTGCCAAGACATCATTTTGTTTGGATCCACTATCAACACTCATGGAAGCAGCAGTCAAGAAATCAAAAGGACATCTTGTATTAGGCAAATTTGCTACATAAGACCTCTTTAAAATGGTCAAGAGCAAAGATATCCATTTGAGAATTAAGGTGTGTCTGACCCAAGCCATGGTATTATCAATAACGTCACAAGCATGTGAAAGTTGGACAATGAATAAGGAAAACTATAGACGGAGCTCTGGTAGCATAGTGGTTACGAATTGGGCCACTAACCTCAGGGTCAGCAGTTCGAAACTGCCAGCTGTTCTGCAGGAGAAAGATGAAGCTTTCTGCTCCTGTAAAGATTTACAGCCTCGGAAACCCTATACAAGGTCGCTATCAGTCAGAACCGACTCCATGGCACATAACAACAACATAGAAGAATTGATGCATTTGAGTTGTGGTGTTGGAGAAGAATATTTTAAGTGTCATGGACTGCCAGAAGAACAAACAGTGCTGTGTTGGAAGAAGTACATTGGGAGTGCTCCTTAGAAGCCAGGATGGTGAGACCTCATCTCTCATACTTTGGACATGTTATCAGAAGGGACCAGTCCCACATCACATGTGGTGAAGTGGGGGGGTTAGTGAAAAAGAGTAAGACTTCCAACAAGATGGATTGGCAAGGTGGCAGCAGCAATGTGCTCCAACGTAACAACAAGGGTGAAAATGGTGCAGGACCAGGCAGTGTTTCATTCTGTGACTAATAGGGTTGCGATGAGTTGACGCCGACTCAGTGGCACCTAACAACAACAACCTTGAATAGGAGTCACTGGTTAATGCAAATAATCAATGTACTCATTGTTAACTGAAGAATTAGAGGTTTGGATCCATCCAGAAGTGCCTCAAAGAAAGATCATTCATTGAAAATTCTATGATGCATAATTCTACTGTGACATACACGGGTTCTCCATGAGTCAGAATCGACTCGATGATAACTGGCACACGTGGGTGATTCTGACTGCGTCACAGACGATGCTCCCTCTGCCTTGGATGTTCTGTCCCCAGTCTAGATAATTCTCTAATCACAGACTGACCACCTATTCTATGGAAGGCACCTCACTCATTTCTCTGTACACATTCCCATAACTTAGGCCTTTCAAAAAAGTGCACTCCACTGATATTCATCTCATTGGTTACTTTACATGGCTTGTGCAATTCACTAAAACAGAAGCTGGAGGGCTGCATCTGGGGAAGGAACAGGTAGCCATTCAGCCTTGCCCATAGGTCAACTTGCTGTCTCTGGTCTTTTGCTTAGTGAGAGTGGGTTCTTAAGTGATAATTGGTGAACAAGAAGGGTTGGCTCACAACTCAGAAAGCGAGTTGGCTCTGTACCCGCTCCAAGAACCTTTCAATAATACCACAGCAAAGCCCACCTATCTTGGGGGTGGGAGGTTCACTCATTTCTCTTCACATCACCCGAAAAACTGAAGCCGAATCAGGTTAAGTACTGTGGGAAGAACAAGCAAGGCTGCTGGAAATCAAGCCAACCAAGGATGGACTTGAAGAATTAAGAACATAAAGTCTGGAGGGAAAAGATGACATTCATTGGTATCATCTAGTCTCTCTGCTCCTTGGGTCTGTCAATTTGTCATATTGTGATAACTTTCATGTTGCTATGATTCGGGAAGCTATGTCAATAGTATTTCCAATACCAGCAGGGTCACCAAGATGGACAGGGTACTTCCAAGTTTAACTTGTGGGAAACCATGAGGTTCCATTAAGATTCATTGCAGAATAGATCTACTGTTAGGTCCTCACTGTCTCATACCATAACTCTAGTCTCTTGCAAAGTTCTCAGAAAAATTGCCCCCACCTTCTCAAATATTTATAGGATTTACTAAGGTGTTATGAGTCCTGCTGTGGAGCTGTAGGAAAAGTGCTGGACCAGAAGGTCAGTTTGAACCACAGGGTCAGTGGTTCAAACTCACCAGCCACTCCTTAGAAACCCTGTACAGTGTTGCTATGAGTCAGAACTGACTCGATGGCACTTAGCAATAACAACACAGGTGCAATATTTTACTTGTCTTGATGAGTCATTGGCCTTTGGACCACTCAGTACCAGACCCCAATTCCAACAAATGGAAATCTTCAGAGACATACATGCCTGTTACTAAAATCGGTAATATTCATACTATAGGAGCAACTTCTGTAAGGTCAGGATTTAATTTTCCCTTTCCAAAGACACATTAAGACAATGCAAAGGCAAACAGTAATAGTGGGGGGGAGGGTGAATAAGCACAATGAATATATCTGGTAAACTACTTCATTCCAGAATATGTAAAGAACACCTGCAAACCAACAACATTAATAATGATGTTCTAGAATGCACAAAGGACTTAAAAGGATACTTCATTTTTAAAAAGGAGAGAGAAATACAAGATTCATTAATAAGCATATGACAAGGTATTCAACATCATCAGTCATCAGAGAAATGCAACTTAATATGATTATGGAATGACATTTCCTACCTACTGTTGTTGTTGTTGTTAAGTGCCGTCAAGTCGGTTCCAACCCATAGTGACCCTGAACAGGGTTTCCGAGGCCATAAATCTTTACGGGAGCAGAAAGCCTCATCTTTCTCCCGTGAAGCAGCTGGTAGTTTCGAACTGTTGACCTTGCGATTTGCAGCCTAATTAGTAACCACTACGCTACCAGAGCTCCTTTTTCCTACTAGAATGGCTGAAAATGAAAAAACTGCTAATCTCAGATGTCTACAGAGATTTAGAACAATGTCTACAGAGATTTGTTTAGAACTATTAGAAGTCCCCTACATTACGGTTGTTGTTTTATTATTGTCAAGCACCTTTGAGTCAGTTTCCACTCAGAGACCCTGTGTCGGTTTGAACCACCAACCTTGTGGTTAGTGCTTATCCTGTAGTGCCACACCAGGACTCCTACACTGCTAGAGAGAAAATAAAAGGGAACACTTTGGAAACCTGGCTGGCATTATCTTATAAAGTTAAACAAACATTATCTTTTAAAGTTAAGCAAGCACATTTGACTCAGGAAATGTCACTTCTACCTATTTATACAAAAGAAATGAAAACATTTGTCTACTAAAAGACTTGTACATAAATGTTTGTAGGAGCATTATTCCCATCATAACCAAATACTGAAAACAACGCAATACCAACCAACTGAAAAAGAAAGAAGCTATTGTATAGAGACAAAATGAGTACTGGTGGGGGTGGTGTTCCTTGGAATCGGTTCCGACTCATTGCATAGTGAGGTTGGCCCAAGATCAGGCAATGTTTCATTCTGCTGTGCATAAGGTCGCTATGAGTCGGTACTGACTTGATGGCACCTAACAACAACAACAACAAATAGTGTTTCCGAGACAGTAAATCTTTATGGGAGCAGAAAGCCTCATCCTTCTCTCACAGAACGGCTGGTAGTTTCAAACTACTGACCTTGATATTAGCAGCCCAACTCATAACCACTACACTACCAGAATGCCTTCTTAAAATGGCTGCATAATTGCTCCTTAAAATGACTGGTGGTTGTTACGTGCTGTGGAGTCAGTTCCGACTCAGAAGGACCCTGTACACGGTTTACGAGGCTGTTAGGGGAGCAGAAAGCCTCATCTTTCTCCCATGGAATAGCTGGTAGATTTGAACTGCTGACCCTGAGGTTAGCAGCCTGATTCGTAACCACTACACTACCAGAGCACCTTCTTAAAATGGCTGCATAATTGCATATTAGCAGCCCAATATGAAACCCACTATACCACTCACATTCCCAGTGGGAAGAGGGAGCCAGAAATGGTCCGTATCTAGAGTTTGTTGTTGTCTACATGGGTGTGTACATTTGTCAAAGCTTATCAAATCGTGGTGTTGTAGGATAGAGCCCTGGACTGTGAGGGCAACTTGAACCCACCAGCCACTCCTCAGCAAATCAAATTGTATGCTTAAAATCTGTCATTTATTGTATGTAAATTTATTGTAATCGAGTTGATTTTAAAAGCAAGAAAACATTAAATAAAACACAACTTACTCCTCCACTTTAATACCAGGGGGCTTCAAAAAGTTCATGGAAAAATGGAATGAAAAGACAATGGAATTTTTTCCATGAACTTTTTGAAGTCCCCTCCTAGGGCAGTTGTTCCCATAATGAAATACTGTAAACAAACCAATAAACCACTGAAATGAAAGACAGATAAGCACATTCTTGCAGTGTTGAAGAAAGGGAATCCCATGGTAGTCTGAGCCCAGGGCTTTCAGATTTCAATGAAGTAGCTCTTAAGACAAATGCGTTGTCCATTTTCTCCCTTGGGGACACACAGGCCCTCATAAGATGGAGTGTAGGCTGAAGCCCCTCTCCCTTGATGGTGATTTCTCTGCTCTGTTCTACCTGTTTATAATGCAGGGATGGAAACGTCATCTGAGGAAGGGCTCCAAAATGTCATCTGAGGAGTCTGAACAACTACGTCATCTTCAATCTGTGCCTTCAGAATGAAGCGACAATTTCATTCCTTATCACAGGGGACCTAAGAGGAAAAGTGAGGATCAAGAAGCTCTGTACCCCAAGAGGTCTTTCTGGGGCCCTGACTTCTCTAAGCCTTGTGGTAACAGACAAAGGCTGTGAGGGCAGAAAGATCTGACTTTCAGTCTGGTTCCACCCCACTAACTAGCTTTGTGATGGCTATCAAGTTACTTAACCTCTCTATGCCTCTGGTAACTCATCTGTTCCATAGGTACAAAGTGACTACCTCACAAGGCTGCTGTTAGAAGTAAATGAGATCATAGAAGTAAAGTGCTTAGAATTTCGCTCACTTTAAGTGCCTAGTAAAACTAATGAAAGTTGGCTATTATTCTTCCATGGAAATGGGGAGAGAGAAGCCAGAAATTCAGAGGGAAACAAAGTGAAAGGGGGAAAAGAGAGAAAGGGAGAATGAATCACAGAAAAAGACTAAGGTAAAGGTGTGAGAGAAAAAGGTAGAAACAGAAGGATGAAAGCAAATTAATTTTTTCTGCCTACAGCTTGCTCAAGTGTTCCCCACAGCTTGCTGAGCATAATTTGGGCTTGGTTATTTAAAGGACTTTGGGATAATATGGTGGGAAGACAGGTCTGCACTGTAATTCACACAATTTATCACACAGGAAAGAGCTACTAATCTTTTTAGGAAACAAGGTATTCACAGTTATTTAAGGCTAATATTTATGCATCACCACACATTGTGAGCACAGCCCAATCTCCAGCCACGCGGCCAAGATCTGGGAAGGTCTTTAGTATCAGCATTCCATATTTTAAGCCCCCGTTAGAAGTCTCGCCCAGTAGTCTGAACTGGCTCTGTTATTAACTGTGTCCATCCACCAGAAATATTCATGCACACTACTAATTAAAAGAGCAGAGTTTCCTGAGGTGGGTGAATGTTCAGCTAAGTTGGGGAGTTGCGGTCTTGCATGAATTTCTTACAGGCCAAAGCCAAAGTGTTGCTTTGCAGAGCATAATCAATTATTTTAACTCAGAACCTTCAGGACATACATAAATATGGTCCCTGCACAGTCCAGCTGGTCAAGTTTTTTAAATCTACATTTTGTAAGGTGCTGAAAACAAAAGCATGTGTGCAACCATACAGGTAAGCCCCAGGAGTAACTAGAAAGACCCCTACCCTCTGCTCATCCCACAAAGGACCTGGTCTGAACCACAACTGAACAGAATATAACTTCTGTGTCCACTTTGCTCTGAGGTCCTCTTCTAGTTATTGCTGAGGTGTCTCCATGACCCTTTTGAAAGCCCCTTTCCTAGTCTCTCCTCCGCTTCTCTTGTCTACTCCTCCTACTCAACAGATACAACATTATTCTACCCCATCCTTAGTTGAATCCAACCATTGGGTCTTCACACACCATTAGTGTAATGTACCTTTGTCTTGTTTGATTCTATCATAATCATGATTTGATTTACTTATTACCTCCTTAGACGTAGGTCATCAGGATGAAATTTCTGCAGGGCAAGAAACCTCTTTCTTGTTAATTCCCTCTGGTTGGCTAGCTTCTATGTATATTGTTATCCCCAAGAACCCCACTCTAGCGGGATGAGAAGAAAGAGGACATGAAGTAGAAGAGAACTTGGACTGTGGCAAAGCAAAGAAGGTTAAGATAGCAGATAAACACAACCTGCCATATCTCCCAGGAATAGACTTTTTAACCTGAAGTGCCTTTTTCCCAGGAAAGGTAAGTATGGACTCCTGTTATGGCACTGCAAGATAATTTACTGACCCACAAGGACAGTTTGAGCCACAAGGTTGGCAGATCAAACCCACCAGCCACTCCTTGGAAACCCTATACAGGGGTCGCTATGAGTTGGAATGGACTCAATGGCACTTAACAACAACAAAGGTAAATATGGAGTGTGGACTGCTTTCTTATCCAGCTTCTGATAAGAAATTAATTCTTTGTGGTTCAGGATGCTAAGAAACAGTGTGAATTGCCAAGGCTATTGAGAGCCTTCAGGCTCCCCATGCCCCAGCGCTCAGTGGGTCTCATCTCGAAATGCCTCCACTTCTCCTTCACTCCTTTTTATGAACTTGAGTACCACCACCGGATTTTTGAAATTACCCACACTTTGGCAATGTTTCATTCTGTTGTGCACAGGGTCGCTATGAGTTGGTACCGACTCGCTAGCACCTAACAACAACAACAACTCTTTGGTTCATGCCTGGAAGCATCTGAAGGGTAAGGAGCTCCTCAGAGCCATCCTCATGGCATTTTCTACATAGGAAATAGTCCAGGAAGAGATTTGTTAATAAATTCCTGCAGGGCACAGTGGGCAAGTTGCATTTATTATTTCCAAACCTGGCTGACCATAAGAATCGCATGTGGAGCTCAAAACAGGACAAACACAAGGATGTCTTGGATTTACCTCAAATGTTTAGGACTGGCATCCATTGCAGGTTGGATTCCCTGGGAGTTCATCAGGAAGTGCTTCGGACCAACAACTGGCAGATAGAAGTGAAGGAAGTAGGAGTAAACGGAGGGTAAATTCAATAAGCCATATGACCCTAATAATGACCTTTGCTGACTCACATGTGGTTCTTGAGCTGAAAACTGCTTCAGAATTGTCCCAAGGTAGCCAAGTTTCTTATAATACTGAATCAAGCAGTCATTGAATGTGAGATTCCCTGGGAAGTGAGGTGACCTTGGTTGAAATGGCTCACTGCAGCCTGAAACTGCATACCCAGCAGGTGAAGCAACACATTGTTCATTGAAGGGAGATCTGGGCAGTATACCATGATATCCACTCTAATCCATCCATTGCTGGAATACTGACTCTTCTTACCTGCTGATCCTCTGGAAAAAAAGAACCAAAGTGGTCTGGTGGCAGTTACAGTATAATCTTGATCTATCTGTTAGTAGAAGATTTCCATCTTTGGGAACCAGGACCTCTAAACTTGCAGAATACAGATTTGTGGGGACAGAAATCACCAAATCCCCAAGTAGTTAATGGAAGTGATGGTGAATCACCCCTGGGTTCACAGATGCATGCATTTTATGTATTAGAGAAATATAATAATCTATAGGGACAACACACCAAAGTAAGCATCTTTAAATCAAAGTGTATTTAACATCATGGAGAATGGTGGGTGTCCCGTGCTCACCAATCATCACCTCTAAATTGATACTTCAGTTGTATCGCTATAGGCTATGTCAATGCTCAATTCGGCTAGCAACTTCTAAACGGTTCATAATGTGATATGACCAATGGATCTCATGGGCCTGGCCCATGCCCACACTTCCTTTGCTATAAAGTAGGTCCCTAGTAAAATGGGATAGTAAATGGAGTTCTATTTCAGTGGATCAAGCACTTTGTGAACCCTCAAATGATGGATGAAGCTGAACTTCTGTGAGCAGTAGAGGCAAATTCCTATCTGCAATGTCGTTATTGTTAAATGCTATTGAGTCAATTCTAAATAATAGTGACCCTGTACAGGGTTTCCGAGGAGCTACTGGTGAGTTTGATCCACCAGCCTTGTGGTACAAACTGAATGCTTATCCTATGATGCCACACCAGGGCTCCTACAATATGAGACTATTATTGCCTGAACACATCATTGGTCCTTTCAGGGAAGAAGTGGCTCAATGTAATCAACCTGCCAACAAGTGTGCAAGTGATTTTTCTGGAGGAATGGAGTCATATAAAGGAATCATCATCTTGTTTCTGTTGCTCACACATTGGGCATCCATTGGCATAATTATTTTGATGCTGGTTTTTGTTTTTAAATGCTGTCGTCGCTTCCAACCCATAGACTTTCTGAGGAGTGTCTGGTAAGCTTGAATCATCAACCTTGAGGTTCAAACTGACTTTAAAGTCCAGCACATTAACCCGCAGCACCACACTAGGACTCCAGTATCTTGATAGAGCTTGGTAAAGTTCTCATGGAAATTCATCCTTGTCATCACGTCTCTATTTCTTATATTCTATATTGCAAGCACTGGAATAATTGATGACAGAGGATGTCAAACATCAATTGGTTGAGTCTATTGGTCTACATCTAGTACCTTTATTGTAGTGAATGTCCACCCATTGGCATTAATGTGCAATGCAAAACATTGTGCTACACTAAAATATCCATCCATACACTTTGAAGTGGCACTACAACAACAAAATGACAAATGAAGGATATTAATATATATAAATTCATGCTTTTGCCTATTCCATGTGAATGAAAATAATTTCTGACCATATATTGTTGTTGTTGTTAGATGCTGTAGAGTTGTTTTCAGCTCATAGCAACCCTGGACAGGGTTTCCAAGGAATAGTTGGTGGGTTTGAACTGCTAAACTTGTAGTTAACTTTCAAGTGCTTATTCTACAGCACTACACCAGGACTCTAATCCTATATGATAGGGATGGAAAATGCATTTGCCAGATCATTGTACTTGTGACCATACTAATCTGTTCTACCAAAGACAGCACATCTGGCCTATTTGAGTTCATGGTAATCCACTGGCATTTTCCAGGATGTACTAGTGTTTACAGGACTAGGCTGCTGAGTTAAATGGAAATATCATACAAACAATTTTGCAATGTCCCTTCAGATCTTTAAGAGTGGAACTAATTTCCACAATCTCCTTCCCCTGAGATTTAATATTGTTTTTACTACCTCGGCAGTAATGAAGGTTGGGGGATAACTTGAAAGTCTTTCCCTTGGCTTTCGTCATTATGATAGCTCTTACCCTACAGTCCAAGGGTCAAATATCAAATATGTTTGTGCCAAATATCAAATATGTTTATTCTGATTATACACTGAAAACCAAATCCATTGCTAATTCAGAGTGACTCTTAATAGGATAGCGGAGACTACAGATCTTCAGGGATGCAGAGAGCCTCATCTTTCTTCTGTGGAGCAGCAAGTGGGTTTGAACTGCTGACCTAGTGATTAGCAGCCTATGCTTAGCGTACAGTACCACCAAAGATCAGGAAAATGGCTTCTGGGAGACTGATCTTGGCCAGAACTCCATATAATCTCACTCATATAGAAAGGCAAAGATGACATGTTAGGCCTCCATGTATATGTCAACTCAACCTTGTGTTCAACATGTTTGACTAGTATCCTTTTCCCAGAACATAGTTACCTTTATAGTTAAAATTCCCTTTAGGGAAAGACCAAGGAATCCATAATTCTATACACTTGTCATCATGTTTCATCATACTTCCATTTCTTCAGTTCAAGGGTTCCAGGCCCTGAAATTAGATCCAAAATTGAATATAGAGTTGTTTCATTTTATTGAGACAATTGCCTTTGGCTTTCTGAACAATCATCTTTGATTTTTTGATGGTTCAGTTTGAATGGTAGCCTTGCTGACTATCCATAAGGACACTCAAGTTTTATTAACTATATCCCTATCCCCATCCAGATTGAGGCAGACCAACCTGGATTCCCTTCCATTGCATCTGCTCGTTATAATTGCATCTATCTGATTTTCTTATGGTCATGCACTGCCCTATGGCTTCTATTATTTTGAGAGAAGGTCAGTGGTTCAAGCCCATCAGCCACTTCTCAGAAACCCTATACAGCATTGCTATGGGTCGGAACCAACCCAACGGCACTTAACAACAGCAACAAGAATCACCTTCATTGTTATCAATGGCCCTAGTTCTATAAGGCCTCTCCTAGTGAGCAGTGTCACCAATGAACATCTTAGCAAATCTGGTGCTCTTCCTACCAGAATATTCCTGATGGCCTTAAACCATGTGTGTTCTGGGTTTGTCCATGAAGGTTTATGAGTCTGACATGATACATGAACTTGGTATGTTCAGTTCTCTGAATTTTTAACCCTTTCTTTCCTAATTTTGCATGAACTTTCTATCATTTTGTAGGATTTCGAGTGAGCTATTGTCTTTTATTTTGTTTTTCATTTACTGAGGTTTTTGTAAGAAGGTTAAACTCTATATCCTGGTGGTGGGGGTGGGGGTGGTATTAAGTGCTGCCAAGTCAGTTCCTACACACAGTGACCCTGTACAGGGTTACCAAGGAGTGGCTGGTGAATTAGAATTAGAATTAGAATTCTTTGCAAATTTGGTTTGCCATTACAAATTCCTTTTATTTCTGTTTATCAAGAAACGTACTAACTTTACCATTGTATTTGAGGGACAATTTACTGGGTATATGATTCTTGGCTGGCATTTTTTTCTTTCAGAGTTTTGTATATGTCATCCCATTGCCTTCTTGCCCACATGGTTTCTGCTAAGAAATCAGAGCTTAGTATAATTGGTTTTCCTTTGTAGGTAACTTTTTATTTTTCCCAAACTGCTATCAGGATTCTCTCCTTGTATTTGGATTTGGAAATTTTGATTATATGTCTTGGTGATTTTCTTTGCTTGGGGTTCATTCAACTTCTTGAAAGCTTATCTTCTTATTTTCCATGATACTAGGGAAGTTTTCTTCCAACAACAATTTTCTCTGTGCTTTTTAATTGTCTTTGCCTGTTCTGGAATTCTGATCACTCCTAAATTGCTCCACTTCATAGTATCCCACATAACTGTTAGGCTTTCTTTGGATTATATGTTGGTGTGCTCTTAGGCTCTCACCAACAACTCTTGTAAGTGTAGTTAGAGAATGGAACATTGTTCTCATTTACCACTCACATATCTCATTGTATGGTGGGTTTGACTGGTGTTGACTGCTGCCTATCATTAATCGTGTGGTATAAGAGCTAGTATTGCCTCTTTCTCAGTTGGTGGAGTTATAGAGGATACAGCTTGGTTGGGCTGTATAGACACGGTTACTGTTTCCTGTCAGGTAGGAAAGAAAAAAAAACCTCCTACATACACACTCACATAGACTAAACAAAGCAGAAACTAACTGTGGAAAGCGAAAAAAAGAGAGAGATAAAAACAGTAAGCAACCAGAAAAAATAATATAATCAGTATAAAGACAAAAGAGAGACAGGAAAATGAAGCTATAGAAGAGAAAAATAAGAGTGAAAATAAAAGAAATTAATAAACACTTAGGAACTACTAAAAAGATAAAATAGGGACAAGGAAATGGAGCAATAGAAGAAAAAAAAAAAAAAGAGGAAATGAAAGGAAGAAATTTAATAAATAATAATACCCAGGAAGAGAGAAGGTAAAAAGAGAAAGAAGAGAAATAATAATAAATATAGATCAAAAGGGAAGGAAAAAAAGAAGAAATGAGAAACAGAAGGAAAAAAGGGAAAATAAAAGCAGAGATAGAATTCAATAGAATAGAAAGAAAAGTAGAAGGAGGAGAAAGAATAAACAAACAAAAAGAATGAAATGAACAACAAAAATCTGGGGGAAAAAAACCCAGTGTAACTGTTGGACCCAGACAGGTGAAAACTCTGGGGGCTCCTAGAAGGCAAGGAGTTCACGAGGTGGGCATGGGACAGCAGAGTTCTTATCCTCAGATGGAGTTCCTATTGGCCTTGGTATTATCTAGTTCAAGGCATTCACTCTGGAAGTAGTCCGCGGAGACCACTGAGGGAGCTGGTTTCAGTGTTTGGTAGTACTACAGGGTAGATGGGGGCAAGATGACCGGTTAAATGCTGCTCTGGTGTCTCTGCAAGTCCTATAGGTCTGGAGCCAAGCCTGCCTGAATTCAGGTACCACAGCAACACCCCTGACCCCTCACTGGTATTGGTCTCAACCACATGGCTCTGCAGAGAGCAGGGTCTGCACTGGGGATGGGTGAGGGTGGAAACTGGCCATCCCTCTGGTCACCAGGGGAGTGTGGGGGAAAAGAAAGAATCATGCCTTTCCTGTCTCATGTGTGAACCTGCTCTGCCAGGCCACCTTCTGTTGCTAAAGCTGCTCACAAGAAGGCTGCACCACTTCTGGCTGGTCACTCATCAGTCAGTCTCCCTCTCTCCCCATCCCTACTCATTTTCTCCTACCAGCAAGCACTCAATCCACTTCCCTAACCTTTTCTCTAAAGTTCAGGCTTCCAGAATTTTCATCGGTGTCTGTTTCATTTGGTCTCTTGTATCTTTGTTATGTGTGCTAAAGCTGGCCACTGAAACACAACATAAGCTATGCTTCCAAAAAAATACCCATAAGGAAAAATAAGATTCTTGAACAATTAAAGAATATACAAATTTAAAAGTGAGCCAGGGCCCCAAAAAGGATGAGTAGAGATTATCTGTCTTTTCCAGAGACATTGGAGCCAAATTTCTGATAGAGAAGCCTTGAAGGGTGATCAGTATTTGCCTATCCTAGGTCTAGAAAATTCCATTGTATTCCATAGGGTTGTTTTTTGTTTGTTTTTTTCCACAATAAAAC
>NW_006408622.1:5759953-5773088 GCF_000296735.1 Chrysochloris asiatica
AACAGTTCAGGGCCGGCTGTGGCTGTTTGGTTTTAATTGGAAACTGTCTCTTTAAATTTTGAGGAGATCTGAGTGCATGCGTAGTAGAACCCTCTGAGGGTGGGGCTGGGGTGCCCACTAGCTCAGGCACCCCTATAGTCACCAGAATGGAGATGCACAGACAGCAAGGGACCAATGATCAGATGTCAAAAGAAAAGAATGTCCACACCTTTATCTCAGCGGTTCTGCCAGGTGTCTGTGGCCGCTCAGATCCTTCCCCCATGTGGTCTCACCCAAGATGGTGGCTCCTGGAGCAGCAGACATCCCAGACTAGAAAACAATAGATTTCTTGCTTCTGCCACAAATTCCCCCAGCTGTGAGCCTTCCAACCTTCTAAGTATTCTTTTATATGTGGTTCAGAGTTCTGGGACCAGCCCCTGAGCCTGCTTGGTCGGGTATTCTGTGTTGTTGTTGGCAGAGCTCCTTTACTGCACTTCCACCCGATCCGCCATCTTGTTTGTTCTCTTCCTCCATAGGGTATTTATTGGTTCATTTTCAAGAGTAGATTGCCAGGCTTTTCCTCCTACTCTGTTTTAGTCTGGAAGTTTGATGAAACCAACTGATGACGGGAAGCTTGTTTGTATTTGTGATACTGGCATCATAGCTTCCTGCACCATAGCAATTCTCAAGCCACCACAGTGCAACAAATTGACAGATTGGCCATCACATTGATGAGCAAGGTGCATCTGACCTCAGCCATGTTTTCTTCCAGTGGTCTCAGATGCGTGTAAAAGTTACATCAATGGGGAGAATAAAAATAGAATTGATGGGTTTGAACCATTGTATTATTGAAGAATATAGAAAATAACTTGAATTGCCAAAAGGGGAAAAAAGTCCATTTTAGAAGAAATACATCTAGAATGCTTTTTAGAAGAGAACATGGAGAGACTTTGACTCGCTTACTTTGACCACATCGTTAGGAAAGACCAGTTGTTGGAGAAGAACATCATGTTTGGTAGAAAGTCAATGAAAATGAAAGAAACCTTCACAGAGATGCATTGCCACAATACCCACAGCAATGAACTCAAACATACTGGTCATCATGAAGATGGACAGCAGCTCACTCTGCTGTGTATACTATCACTGTGAGTTGTAGCCCACTCCTTAGCATCAGAAAGGGTGGGGAGGGTAATGGCAGAGGATTAGAGAGCTAGCTTGGGGCTGGCTCTTCAAGACATGTGGCTTCATACTATAAAGTTTGGATGTTATCCTGGTCTTTCCCAAACTTCAGTCATTTATTAACAATCCTATTATCTTTGCCAAATCCATGCACTCCCTATCATATTAACAACTTAACAGTTTTCTGTAAGTTTCCAGATTACTTCTTCTTCTAGCTCTTACTGTAATCAGTAACATCTGTTAGTTCACAGTTTAATATGCTGTTGTTATTGTTGTTGTTGTTGTTGCTAAGCACATGGAGTCAGTCCTGACTCATAGTGACCCTGTAAAGGGTTCCCAAGGAGCAGCTGATGGATCTGGACCACTGACCTTTTGGTTAGCCAACCAGTGATTATCCAAGAATGTCGAACCAGGACACACAAAAAATACATGGAACACTTTACAAATGGCAGTTTAATATGCTAGTTATTTCATTTCTTAATGAAAATCTCAATTAATTCATAACTATAGAAATGTCCATTTATGTCCCACCTAAAATTTTGTTGCATATTTCCATAGTAAGTGGGCCGCCCAGGGCAAGGGCTTTGAGGGAAAGAAGAAAATAGTTCAAATGGCCTCTTTCCTGATAGACCATCTCAGGTACTCCATAGTTGTTAGGTGCTGTTGAATCGGTTCCAACTCATAACAGCCCTATGAACACCAGAATGAAATCGGACCCGGTCCTATGCCATCCTCATAATTCTTGTTATATTTGAGCTCATTGCTGCTGCCACTGTCAGTCCATCTCATTGGGGAGGGGGGGGGCGGTTCTTCCTCTTTTTTGCTGACTCTCCATTTTACCAAGTGTGAGGTCCTTCTCCAGAACTGGTCCCTCCTGATAATATGCCCAAAGTAGGCTATTTAAATTGTACCAGTGTTCCCCCTCACTTGGAAGCATAGTAATGGAAATGGGAAGAAGAAAGTGGGCTAAAAGAACAACAAAGTGCATGGTGAAAGAAGAAGGAGCCCAGGAGAACACCAAAGTTTTGAAATCAGGGTATCAAAACCCTTTGAAGCACAGGGAACTCCCTCAGTTTTCATGAGTCAACTGAGAAGTCAAACTTAACATAACCCATAGCCTGAAATAGCATAAATTCTGGCCCACTTATTTGGGGAAGTAGAAAGAAATTAAAAGAGTGATTTAAACATATCTGTTTAGAATATCTGAGGAAAACTGACTTCTGAGATACCATGTGTTTTCATTCATCAAAGACCCATTTAGAGACATTACTACAACAGGAAACCATTTGTGGAATGGATTAAGATATCACAGATCTCTTAATAGACTAAGAACAGGACAAATAAGTTACAAAATAGAAGGTGCAACTGTCCAAGAAAATATGAAGAAATATTAAAGTTCACCAGAAAAAAATAATGTCAAATAAAGCAAAAATGTGTTCATATTTTCTGCTATCAAGTGAGCAGCTTTGATGACTGTGTTAGTCATTGGGACCTTCAGCAAAAGCCAAAGTGCTTCCAGCTCTCTCTCCCTGACAAGCACACGGAGTGCTACATTTCCTGGCCCTGTGTGGTGAGTCGGGGCCATGCGACAAGTTTTGGCCAATGAATTAATAGAAGAAATGACATTTGTCACTTCTTGGCTAGATCACTGAGCTGCTGACACTCAGAGCTCTCTCTGTGTCTGCAACATTCCAGATGGAGACCGCTCAGTCAGCAGGGTCAGCGTGAGGACCCCCAGAGCACAGCCCAAATGGTACACCATGGCCATCAAGGATAAGCCAGAAAGAAATGTGGGTTGTCCCAAAGCATTAAGATCTAGGAGTTGCTCAAGACCCTACCAACTGATAAAATGGCACTACTTAGTGCTGACAAGGAAAAGATACAACAGGAATGGAGCATAAATTCCTCTCTTTGACAACATGGTCCTCCTCTCTGACACAATAATTCCGCTTTACGGAGTACGTAGAGCAAAAAACAAATGAATGAACATCATATGGAAATAGTTTTGTCCTCAAAGTATATACTAATGGTTAAAAACATGGCTTTGGTAAAAATGACATCAGTTCGAATACTGGCTTTGTTCTTTGCAGTGTATAACTTTGGGTAATGTGTTTACATGCGTGGCATTAGTTTCTTTATTTGTAAAATGGAGAGAAGACTATGATATGTCCTTAACTTGAAGGATTATCCAACGAATACGTTAAAAGTTGTATGTACAAATATTAACTGTAGGCGAGGTGTATAGTAAATATCACACACAAACACATCACAGTGTGATTTTGTTAGACTAGAGGGAAATTAGATACTATCCAATGAACTATAAAAGTGGAAGAGTAAACTACAGTACACCCACAAGATGGAGATTATGCAAACATGAGAAAATGCTTTTGCCATAGTATTCATTTGGAAAGAAAAAGACAAACTTGATTATATAGCATAATCATAATTACATAAAAATAATGACATGAAAGGAAATCTATCAAGCGTATACCAAATACAAAAAGGCTTTAAAAAATTCATGGAAAAATTCCACTGTTCTTCCAATCCATTGTCTATGAACTTTTTTAAGTCCCCTCATATTTAAAGGAGCTCTGGTAGCATAGTGGTTACGAATCGGGCTGCAAACCTTAAGGTCAGTGGTTCGAAACTACCAGCCACTCCGTGGGAGAAAGATGAGGCTTTCTACTCCCGTAAGGATTTACACCCTCGGAAACCCTGTACAGGGTCACTATGGGTCGGGACCGACTCGAAGGCACTTCACAACAACAACAACATATTTAATGAAGGAGTTCTGGTAGCATAGTGTTTGTGTGCTAACCTCAAGGTCAACAGTTCGAAACTACCAGCTGTTCCATGAGAGAAAGATGAGGTTTTCTTCTCCCGTAAAGATATACAGCCTTGGAAACCCTGTACTGGGTCACTATGAGTCAGAACTGACTCCACAGCACGTAACAACAACAACATATTGAATGAATTGGTTTTCAAAATGTGAAATTATTGATGATTTTTTTTTTCTACTCTTCTGTTTCTCACATTTCCTAAAATGAGGCAAGTTCTGAAAGCAGACTTCTTTAGTTTTGAGCCCCAGGCCCCCACTCCCGATTAGCCATATGCCATTGGACAACTTACATAGCTTTATGGCCCAAAAGTTCTTTATCTGCAAAAGGGAAATCCCTTTTGAGACAGGCACAGGAACAAGTAATGGTTCGTTCTCTTGTACACAGGGCCACTCTGAGTCAGGACCGACTCGATGGTACTAACACTGCCTATTTCCTGGTGTCCTTCTGAGTAATAAATTAGAAGGTCTTTATAGAGCTACAAGATTCCTGGGTGACATAGGTGGTTTGTGATTAGCTACTAACCTGAAGGTTGGCAGTTTGAACTCACCCAGAGGCATCACAAAAAACAAACTCACTTCCATAAAGATTCCAAAAATAAAAAAGTGATGGAACACAGTTCTCTTCTGTGACACATAGAATCTCAGTGAGTCAGAATTCACTGGGTAGCAATGGGTTTAGGTTTTTTGTGGTTTTGTTTTGTAACAGCTAAACCATACAATGCTTTCATCATAGCAACCACTCTGTACATATTATCTATTTCTGTTACATTGTCTATTATTTTTATAACATGGGGAAAGCTTTATTTTAAAACTAAGATTAAAGCCTTTGACAGTAAAACGTCACTTGTGCCCTATAGAATGTTCTTTTCCTTGGGAAGGTCGTAGTCCAGGATAGATACAAAGCAATGGGTGAGCAGGTCAGGGCCAAGCAGAAAGTGTAAGTCAAGAGAAAAAAGATGGCCCAAAAGCTTGACCTAAACAAGGCACTTGGCTTAGAGCTACCTCCCCAAGGTCAGGCCCAGCACATCAGGGAACATAGAGAGTCCTCGCCCCGACAGCTGCAGCTGCAGCAGCTGGCCTGCCCCAAGATGGATGGGAATTACAGCCGTTTTCAAGAGACCAACAGAAGGCAGACCATGTCCTGATAAGCTATAACCACAGTAGTAAAGTTCTAAGGAGACCGGAGGGTCTCCACAACCACACACTCCCCTGGCCTTGGCTGCGGTAATTATGACCGTGACAGCTGGGCAGCCCAGGGACATGACTGGAATAGGCTAAGGCATGGGCATATGGTGCTGCTGGCAGGCAAAGCTGCCCCTCCCTCATACTCCTGCTGCCCAAGTTCAGCCCACAGCCTCCTGCCATTAAAGAGGTCAACCGTGCACCAAGGCTGTGACACACAGGGAGGGGGGCTTGGCCCCAGTAAGACTTCACTGTGGCCAGGACCAGACACACACTAGGCAATACTCCGGAACTGCCAGCTCAATCTGAAATGACAGTCACACATTCCAGCGCTATCTCCGGCTGGGTGTGTATTTAGACTCCTGACCATCACACTGGGCTCACCCTAACAGAAGCCCCTCTAGTCATCCTGGACCTGCTCACTGACTCTTCTTCCCGGAAAATGGCCAGAATCATCTGCTCTGAGACCAAAGCAATTCATCACCTCAACTAGGGCTGTCTCTTGAATACACATTTACAAGTCTGTCTCCCTCAGAAGTATCTTGTGAAGAAAGGCTGAACTTTCCTCACTTTTTGTACAACTATTCACTCAAGCGTGTGTTCACCAATTGTTCTTATTGTTAAGTGCCATCGAGTCAGGTCCAAGTCATAGTGACCCTGTATTGGGTTTCTGCAAAGAGGTTGGAGGGTTTGAACTGGTGACCTTAAAATTAGTAGTCCAGTGCTTTTTCTACAGCACCACACCAGGACTCTAATGAAGTACATACTATGGAGTCCAGGTGTGGTGCTGCGGGCTAATGCGCTAGACTGCAAAGACGGATTGAACCTCAAAATCAGCGGTTCAGGTTCACCAGTAGCTCCTCAGAAACCCAATACAGGGTCACTATGAGTTGGAACTGACTCAACAGCACTTAACAACAATATAATAGTACTGGCCAAGACAATTGTGCCTTCAGAGGACCAACCATGAAGTAAAACTCAAAGACTAAATGGAAAATTACAAAGCTAAACTTTGAGGTTTCAACTCAAATCAGACATTGTAACATGACAAGGCAACCTAATTAAGTCTTAAAAAAATCAAGGAAGGCTTCCCTAAGGAAGAATGAGTAGGTATTAAGCAAGTTCATGAACATAAATTGGCTGTGGGGAGGATGAAGTATGAAGATTTAGAGACTTGCAAAAGAGACAGATCTGGGTGGATGATGGGCGAATTTGCGAGACTTTTCTCCTAAAGACACTGAGGGTTTGCAGGCAGAGAATGGCAGGCTCAAACTTCATTAAGGGGAAGGATTAGTTCAGAGCAGGATCAGGTCAGTGCCTAGCAGCTGAGTGTACCCAGTCTTAACACAGAGTCTGACACGTAAGTGTCTCTCTCTGTCTGTTGGTCTGAACGAGGGGAGGTGGAAGCAGAAAGTGACACATTACAGTGTTTTATTCGCCCCATTACCCAAGACACACGTGTTCAGCCCTGCAGAGATTGAGGGCTTGGGGAGATTTCAAAGGAAGTTCATTTCCTCCAAATGTGCTTGTGCAACACTATGTCCCCTGTCCAAAAGTAGAGGACTGGGATCCTGGGAATATAAACCTTACTTCGATTGAGGGCAGGGCAGACTTTAAATCACATCAGAGACTCCCACAGATGTGAAAATTTGGACCAGATGTTCCCTGGGTAGACTTCTAGCTTAGATTCCATGGGTCTATATTTAAATCCTGATCTATTGGCTAAGCATTTAGGGCACTGCCATTCAAGTCCTGTGTTTACAGAACTCAACGTCTCTGCTCCTATTGACACTATGTCAATAAAGAGGGATGTATTGGACTGCTTTGCCACCAAGCACGTGAAAAGTCCCAGGTTGATGATGCTTCCTGAACCTCTTCAGCACCCGGCCAGTTGTATGGTTCCTGCCACTGTGCTGAAAGTAATATGGGTTGTTGTTGTTTCTAAATGCCGTCAAGTCAGTTCTGACTCATAGTGACCCTGTATTGGGTTTCTGAGGAGCAGCTGGTGGGTTTGAAGTGCTGACCTTATAGTTCACTGTCCAGTGCTGTTTCTACAACACCACACCAGGATCCCAAAAGTAATACTAAGTGTTTATAAAATTACTGCTACTCATTATCACAGTGATGAAACATACATACACAGAGCAAATCCCAGTCATCCATAACCCCACTATTCCACATTAAACATTGATTACTTTTCAATGCATGTGTATGCTGGGTATCTTCCATGCATACATGTGGCTTAGTAATGACACCCATTTTCACCTAAAACACTGGACTAGATTGGGTTCGGGTCAGAAAATTGGGTGCCAGGACATCACCCTTCATTGACAAATTGTTTTCTGCCATTTGGAGGTTCTGTACTTTAACAGATCTTCTGTTGTACCCAGTTTTATGGTCTCAATGACTGGTAATATTGGGCTGAGAACCAAAAGGTCAGCCGTCTGAACCCACCAGCTGCTCCACAGGAGAAAGATGAGACTGTCTGCTCCCATGTTGTTGTTGTTAAGTGCCGTTGAGTCGGTTCCGACCCATAGCGACCCTGTACAGGGTTTCCGAGGGTGTAAATCTTTACTGGAGTAGAAAGCCTCATCTTTCTCCCACGGAGCGGCTGGTAGTTTCAAACCGCTGACCTTAAGGTTCGCAGCCCGATTCGTAACCACTACGCTACCAGAGCTCCTTGCTCCCATAAAGATTGACAATCTCAGAAAGACCGTGGAACAGTTGGACTCTTCCCTAAATGGTTGCTGTGAGTTGGAATCAACTTGACGACAATGGAGTGGAGTCCTGTAGGATCAGCCCTGGACTGCTAACCAAAAGGTCAGTGTTCAAACCTACCCGCTGCTTCTTGGAAACCCTATATGGGTCACTGTGAGTTGGAACCAACTCAGCGGCACTTAGCAACAACAACAATCATAATCACGGAGGTCTCTGGGTGGTGCAAACTGTTGGCGCTAGAGTACTCATTGAAAGGCAGCAGTTTGAATACACCCAAAAGTGTCACAGGAGAAAGGCCTGGAGATCTGCTCCCATAAAAATCACAGCCAAGAAAAGCCTGTGGAGCTCAATTCTTACTCTGCAAGTCACAGGGTCACCACAAGTCACAAACAACTAAATGGCAACGCATTTGTTTTTTGGTTGATTATAAACAATACTGTAGTAGAAAGGAGCTCCAGTAGCATAGTGGTTACGAATTGGACTGCTAACCTAGGGTCAGCAGTTCAAAACGACCCGTTGTTCCGTGAGAGAAAGATGAGGCTTTCTGCTCCCATAAAGATCTACAGCCTCGGAAACTCTGTACAGTGTCGCTATGTTTCGGAACCGATTCGAGGGCACATTACTCAACCACTCCTTGGAAACCCTATACAGAGTTGCTATGGGTCAGACCGACTCAATGGCACTTAACAACAACATATGTTACAAAATTACATTTTGATTCTGTAGCTGTAAAGTGCCATCGACTTGGTTCCGATATGTGATAGCTAAGATTCTGTGTCAATTTGACCGGACCAGGATTCCCTGTGGTTTGGTAGTTGAGGTATGGTTATTCCCATGGTGAGATCTAACATAGGCATAGTGAACTATATGATGATTGGCTATGAGCTGTCAATCAACTGAAAGGATGTTTTCTTAGGGCGTGGCCTGTTCCCAATATAAGGGACTCACAGGAAAGGCCCACTCTTTCTCCTGGGAACCTGGAACTCTGCAATTATGAGGCATTTCCTTGATATAAACCAGTTTCCCTGGTTTTCCTTCTCCAGAGAATCTAGCCTAAGACACAACGCAAAGAACCTGTACAGGGTTTCCGAGGCTGTGAATCTTTTCAGGAACAGAAAGTCTCATTTTCTTCCCATGGAATAACTGGTAGGCTTGAACTGCCAACCTTGTGGTTAGCATTACAGTGCTTCCCTTACAGTGCTACAGTGCTCTGGAACCACACTTTAGAAATGCATTACTTTATTCTTTCACCAAAAAAAAAAATAAATAAAAATCCCTGCATTACTCTTTCATAAGCCATTAGGATCATCATTTGAAAGGAAATATTATCATCATTATCACCACCATCATCATCACAAAGAGCTAAAATTTATCTAGAACTTTCTATGTTCCTAGCACTGAATTAACTACATTAAATAAACTATCCCTTTTCAGGACAACTCCTAACTTCTATGAAGACTGAACTTTTAATTTTTCTTTATATTCATTGGCCATTTGGGAAACTTCTTTTTAAAATGATCTGCTAATTTCTTGTGTCTGTTTTCCCTTGTTACGTTCATCATTTGATTATTGATTTGTAAACACTCATATTAAAATGATATTAAACACTTAGCTATCATTGCAACAAATGTTATCCCAGTTTGTAATCTAGCATTTGCTTTGTTTACGATCATTTTTAACATAGTGAATTTTGTCATTTGGGGATTGTAAAGTCTATTAGTCCTTTGACTTAATGGATTCTGACTTTACAAACACTCTTAGAAAGTACTTCCACATTATGGCATCGGAGAAATATTCATGTATTTTTTAATCTCTTTCTATGGTTTCTAATTTCATATTTAAATATTTTATCAATTGGAGATTTATAAAGGCATATTGTGATATAAAGACTTTTTTTTAACCCCAAATGGTCAGCAAATTGGCCCAATTGACTAACTGAATTCTTCCTATTTTCCCCACTGATTTGAAATACTGCGTTTATCCTATATGAGATTCATATTTACATGCTTCTGTTTTCTTTGTGCTGTTTTATTGATTTATCTATCTATTTCTGCAATTAAACAGAACTGTTTAAACTTGTATATGCAAAGCTACAAGTAAGTCATTGTACGTGGTTTGAAAATTGGAGTAAGTCTCCCTCACCTTACTTTTCCAGTATGTTCTTGGTAATTCCAAAGTTCTAGGTAAATTTAAAAGAGCTCTGGAAGCATAGTGGTTACAAATCAGACTGCTAATCTCATGGTCATCAGTTCGAAACTACCAGTGGTTCCGTGGGAGAAAGATGGGGCTTTCTGTTTCTGTAAAGATTTACCACCTCAGAAATCCTATTCAGGGTCGCAATGCGTCAGAATCGACTCCGCGCCATATAATCACCAACAACTAGGTAAGTTTTAGATTAAATTTATAAGCCACTATTCCTTCCAAGATCTCATATTTTTATTTAGATTGCTCTGAACTTCTCGAGACATTTATATAGAATTGCTCACTCCTTACTGCTGTTTTTGTTTTTTCAGTTTTAATTTAAGAGCACAACACATGTTTCCATTGACTGTCCGTGTTCCTCTTGTTCATCACATCCCTGAACATTTCTTGTCAGCTGCATGGTAAGTAGTTTATGATTCGGTTGCTATTGTGAATGAGATATTTTACATCAATATATCATTGGTATATAGAAAAGCTATTACTTTTCATTTATGTGTTTATTTTGACCAAACTTAATTTCTGAACTCACTTAAGACTATGGTAATTTTTCAGTTTATTCTCTAGGCAGACATTCCCCCCACATGTAAGTGGCAATAACTTTCATCTGTATTCAAATAGTGAGACTTCTTATCTTTTATTCGCCTTTATTTCATTGGTCAGAATTTAAAGAATTGTGTCAAACACTGTGGAGATTATGGGAATCCATACTTCTTTTGATAGAAAATGTCTTTCATCTCTCATGGCCAAAGTGTAATAGAATCCACTCCGTCATACTAATTGGTATTTAGGGAGCACGATGGATGACTCAGTAGGATAAGTGCTGGGCTCTGAACCACAAGGTAGGTGGCTTGAACCTCTATGGGATAAAGATAAAGCTTTCTGTTCCCACAAAGAAAGTAAACCTGTTCCTATACAGGTTTACTATGAGTCAGAACAAATTCAACTATACTTAATCATGTGAATGAGTGTTGAGCTTTATTTTAAAGTAGCGTTCTGGTATGATGCTAGATGGAAAACCACGAGTTTAATCAGTTCAAACACACCTTGGAAACCCTGTTCAGGCTGGCTATGAGTCTGAATGACTCAACAGCACTTAAGAACAAAAGCAACAAATAGGAAGAGTATGTGCATTTTCTCTTTGATATATTGAATTGCTCTTATTGGTTTGTTACGTACCATTGGGTCAGTTCTGATTCATAGTGACCTTATCTACAACAGATCAAAACCCTGCCCGGTCCTGCACCATCCTCACATTTGTTGTTACCCTTGAGCACACTGCTGCTGCCACTGTGCCAGTCCATCTGGTTGAGGGGGCAGGGAGAGTGGGGTCTTCCTCTTTTTCTCCGACCCTCCACTTTACCAAGCATGATATTCATCTCCAGTGACTAGTCCCTCCTGATAATATGTCCAAAGTATGAGAGATAAAGTCTTGCCATCCTGGCTTCTAGGGAGCCTTCTGGCTGTACTTCTTCCAACACAGATTGGTTTGTTCTTCTGGCAGTCCATGGTACTTATAATATTCTCCTCCAACACCATAACTCAAATGCATCTAATCTTCTACCATCTTCCTTATTCATTGCCCAATTTTAACATGCATAGGAATCTACTGAAAATATCATGGCTTGGGTCAGCCACACCCTAATCTTCAAACTGACATCTTTGTTCTTTTAAGAGGTCTTGTGAAGCATATTTACCTAATGCAATACGTCCTTTAATTTCATGACTGCTTCTTCCATGAGTGCTGATGGTAGATCCGAGCAAAATGAAGTATTTGACAACTTCAATCTTTTCTCCATTTTTCAGGATGTGATTTATTGGTCCAATGGTAAGGATTTTTGTTTTCTTTTTTACATTGAGGTGCAACCCTTACAGAAGGCTGTGGTCTTTGATCTTCATCAGTAAGTAGTCTAAGTCCTCTTTGCTTTCAACAAACAAGGTTGTGTCATCTGCATATTGCAGGTTGTTAATGAGTCTTCCTCCAAACCGGATGCCACATTCTTCTACATGTAATCTATCTTCTGATTATATGCTCAGCATACAGATTGAATAAGTATGGTGAAAAAATACAACCCTGGCACAACCTTTCCTAATATTAAACTATTCAATGTCCATTGTTCCATTTGAAGATTGTCTCTTGGCCTATGTAGAAGTTTCTCAGGAGCACAATTAAGTGTTCTAGAATACTCATTCTTTGCATTGTTGACCATGGTTTATCATAATCCACACAGTCAAAAGCCTTTGCATAGTCAATAAAACATAGGTAAACATCTTTATGGTATTCTCTGCTTTCAGCCAAGATCCATCAGCCAAGATCCATCAATGTTATCCCTCATTCCACGTCCTTATCTAAAATGGGCTTAAATCTCAGTCAGTTCCCTGTCAATGTACTGTCACAGCCAATTTAGAATTATTTTTAGCAAAATGTTACTTGCATGTGGTATTACTGATCTTGCTTGATGATTCATGCCTTTGGTTGGGTTATCTCTTTTTTGGGATGGGCACAAATATGAATCTCTTCCAATCAGTTGGCCAGGTAGCTTTCTTCTAAATTTCATGGCATAGATAACTTGATAAATTTTCTAATATTGAACTATCCTAAATTCCTTAATGGAAAGAAAAACCTTACTTAGTTAGATAATATTACTCTTTTGTTTTACTGTCAGGTTTATTTTCATAATATTTTATTTAGTATTTTAGTGCTATGTTCAAAAGTCAGTTTCCCTTTAGTGAACTATCTTTGCCTGATTTGGGAATTAGAGTCACCAAGGCTTCATAAAATGTATTGATTACTGTTTAATACCACCACTCATCTGTCAGTTTGTGGTACCGTGGTGGCTTGTGAGTTGCTGTGAATCTGGAAGCTATGCCATGGGTATTTTAAATGCCAAGAGTCACCCATGGTAGACAGGTTTCAGATAAGCTTCCAGACAAACACAGACTAGGAAGGAGTGACGAACTACTTCTGAATATTTAGTCACTGAAAACCTTATGAATCGCAGAGAAATACTGTCAGATATAGTGCCAGAAAATGAGCCC